>NW_027528369.1:2681528-2718810 GCF_008692635.1 Crocuta crocuta
GGGGGGGGGGGGGCGGGGAGCTGCATAGAGAGGGAGGCGTCAGGCCGTGAGTTCTGGGCGCGTGGCTTCTTTAAAAAGGCTCCAATGGAGATGGGAGGCAACCCTCCAATCATAACTTAGCCTCCCCACTCTCCCTGCAGACGGACAGGCCACGTTCTCCTGGCCCTGCGCCGAAACGCGTTCTTGGCACACGCCGACATCCTATATCGCTTTTGCCTCAGAAACGGGTCTGGTCGGTGACTTAGCCACTCTCTAAAATGAATAGTAGCTCGTGCGTGCTTCTACTATTTTATTTCAATCTGAGAAAGAGAAGAAACCATAAAAAGGGAAAGAGAGTCAGCATCCTTCCTTTATCCCTTCCTCCTCCCAGAAGATACAGTCAGAATCTTCCACCCACCAAAATGTTTCGGGACCAGTGAGAGAGCCACCATGCCTTTCCTGCATGTGCCTCATGCCCGGACCGGCTACACTGCACTGGCCAGGTGGAAAGGCCACTAGAATGTCTGCCCTTGTTCGAGGTTCTGCCTTGGCTAACACAACTTCCCCAGGGCCTGTTTTATGCTAAGCTGCACTTCTTTTAGGTCCAGGTGCCTTCCAATCTGTGCTGTTTCTGTAAACATTGGAGAAGCAAGAACTTTCTAGCAAGGGCAGCATTGGCTCGGATAAAGTGATCGATGTTGACAGTGCTCTTATATTCAATCAACAGAGAGCAAAAGAAAGAAAAGAGTCAGAACCAGCATACGTGGACGAGAGAGAACACGAGCAATTTGTCTGTATCAGCTATCTTTAAAGAGAAGATTGATGGTAATAATATAAATATATAAATATATATNAGGAAACAAACAAGCCGTGTTACTGACAAGCGATAGGATATTCTATTTTATATCTTGCAGATATTTTACAGCCCCGGCATTTCTGGGGAACACTTTGGAATACTTCTAGTCTGGTTTGTCCATAAAAAGCCGTCTGTGTTCTTACGTCTTGAAAATACATGCAGAGAAACCCCCAGCATGTCGTATTAGGGACCTGTGCCTTGAGGAAGCNCTCCCTGCATCCTTTGAGAAACGTCCTGGCGCCGCCTGTAGCCCGATTAGCGTCCCACTGCCTGATGTTCATGCACTCCTGTGTGGGGCAGGCTTGAATCATTACACTGTAGGGGAAACACCGACTGGCCGTATCCTGGCTGCTGCTGCCACTCCCCATGTCCCAGGAGCTGAGCTGCCTCCGCCGCTTGTCCCAGAGCCTCACCTCGCTTAACAAGGCGTGGGGGGCCCTCCGAGGCCTCACCTGTCCAGACAAAACACAACGACCCAGCCTTGTAGCCATAGGACATGGCAAATTGCTCCAAGGAGCAGGTTGGGCCAACTTGGCCGAGACGCCAGGGTGCCTCGTGCGTTGTTCCGGGCACCGTGCCCACCCCGGGGTTTATGTCTCCCATCCGCTTTTGCCTCGGAAGCAACAACAGGATTCAGATCACGACGCGGCTCCTCTCCCCTGAGTACTGGGAAGCTGGCCATGGCCTCCGTGTCATATGAACAGAAGACAAACCAGCGGTCCTGGTGGAGGAGGGGGGAGAAAGCGGAGCGCGGTGCTGGCGCTGCTTCTGCAGGGGACCCCGCTCCCCGGGGCTGGTGTCGGGGCTGCGGCTCCCGGTCACTAGGGGCCAGTGCCCTTCCCACAATCTCCTTTGTCTCTGTCAAACCCCTCCAGTCTTCAGGAACACGGCCATTTAATTATCAGCTGCTGTTCCCTCTCCATCATGGATCTCCAGACGGTGTGCCCAAGCACCTCCCTGTCTCTGAGAACAATAAGCAGGGTAGTCTGCAGGATCTCTTCCGAGGAGGCGTGCATGCTTCTGTGTCCACCCGGGCTCAGCAGCGATCTGGGGTGGGGGGAGGGCAGAAATTATGTGACCCCAGTTGTTGAACACTGACACTGCTGAACCTCAAATTGTATAAACATAGCATTGAAGAAATTGTATTCCACACAGTTATTAAATACTCGAAGCTTAGTACTTCCTCGTCATTTTACCACCTTTGTCTTCAGCTGCCTGTGCTCTTGAGGTCAGTTGAGATCTGTTTGTATCCACATGGCAGGAATACTCTAGAATGGAACGCACCCGCTTGACTCTCCCCAGCCCTGCATTCAGCGATTACCCCCCGGGGAAGCCTGGAAACAGCTGTGATCGGGAGTATTTACACCACAGAAATAGGGAAAAACTGCAAATCCACGCTTCACTGTTTTGTTTAGGTCATCTTGGCTTGGGAAAATGATTGCGTGACGTTCATAATGCATTTTACACTTAAGTACCATATCTGTAGTCATGTTATGAATGTTTATTTTTTAAGCGAGGGTGTATTCCTTCCGTATATTAAAAGACCCGTTATCTAATTCAGCAAAGAAATTGCTGATGCCACTGAAGAATGAATAAAGTTCCAAAATATGTCTCTCTCGATTGTTTCCCTTCCGTCTTACTTGGTAACTTAAAAATATCAACTGATATTTATATCAGACATCACTTACTCATCACCTGCAGCTGCCTGTGGATGTGAGAGTTCGGCAACAATCAATGGAAGCTTTGGGTGAGAATCAATGGGCTCTGTGGCCTTTGTAATAAAGAATATTGCATAGTTTTACTTGCAAATTCAGCTCCGGCACTCTTTCTACCACTAGGCTGTGTAATGAACGAATGCATGTGTTTTTATATGTGTGTGCTTTCATTTCCGAAGAGCCAGCCGGTAAGCATTGACCAGAATCCCGGTTCACTTAGGTCGGCCGCTCACCCCTGGAAATCTGTTTGGAGTCGTTGAAATGGCATGTGCACACAAGCCTGCCCCGGTGCCTGGTGCAGAGCCGAAGAGCCGGCAGTGTCCGTCGGCTGTCACTGTGGCCATCCCTGTTGCCTTTGGGGGGTGCACGATGGCGTGTGCTGATAGCAGACTCACCCCTGCGTCGTGGCTGCCCCATGGCCTGGTTAGAGCTGAATGTCTGTAGTCCCAGGATGTTAGTTTTCAGAGCCGTAAAAATATTCCATGGCCAGCCAAAGGTAGGGCCTCCCTTTGTTTGGATATTTACGGTTCTTCCCCAGCCCGTCCCAAACTTGGGCAGAGGTTGGTGGTGGATTGTCATCAATGTTGAGGTGGCTGGTCACCGCCACCCCCACCCCCAAACACTAGCCTTGTCTCTGGATACTATCAGCGGCTGTGTCTGTTCCCTTAAATCAGGCCCTTGAGCACGGTTCACAGGGGTGGCTTCTACTCAGATGCCCTGCCCTTTCAGCAAGGATTTGAACCCTTTTGAGAGTTCCCAAATGATGCGCACTGGAATTATCCACCTGAGCGCAGAGAGGGAGGAAGGCGACGTGTAGCTGTGCCATGGGGAAGGACCCAGGGACCTTGCAGAGCTCAGAAGACACTGCAGGCACGTCTAATCTGAAGGTCATTTGTCCTTGGAGAGCCAGGTGGTCTCTCTCCCAGGCCTGTGGCCCAAGACATGCCCTGGCCCAGTGACGGGAGTGGCCTCAGGGCGATCTCCGTCCTCCCCACTTACGCCTCCTCATGTATTCCTTGTTATTCTAGTAGAGTACTGCATTCAGACAGAGGTTGCCAATAAAGTTTATTGTAGGAGCAAAGTGTCAATATCTGTAGTACCCCCCGCCTAGGGTGCTTGTAATTAAAATGCCACAGATAGTCTGGGAGAGGCATGAAAATTTGATGGCGAATTGATTTCAGGTTCATCTTGAAATTTGTCCTCAGCTGGACTCGATACTCCTGGCAGACGTGGGGTGGCTTTTGTCAGGAGGGTCTGCTAGGATGAGACAGAAATGTCTTGATCTGAATATTAAATACAGCACGCTGTTTATGACAGATTATCCGTTTCATGCTAAAACACAGGGCTCCTTCTCCTGACACGTTCTTCTCCATTGAAAGCGTAAGATAGGATTGCATAGATCCACTTTGCATATGAAAAGAAGTTGCATGAAAATTTGCCCGGCACAAGAAATAAAGAGTTTTAGAAACACTGGCTTCAAACACAGGGTATTCTATCCAATATTCTAAATTTAGAAATGCTACTTGCATCTAATTTAAGAAAGCTAGAAAAAGAATGGTGATCAGGATAGTGTAATCAACCATCACGGCCTTAGAGTGTTTCCTCGGAATAGCGTTATTACAGAAAAGGGGGAATAAAGCCATATGAGTGAAAAAACAGTCCCGATATTTAATATAATAAATCACTGGTTCCTGTAAACTTGCATTTATGCATCACATTAGAAAAGCCATTATCCTTAGGTATTGTTCATGCAGAAATGCACTCTGATGATAATATAATTTTAAAAGTATATCTGCTTTCAGAATTTAATTTGAAAAAGGTTTGAGGGAAAAATAATGTTGAGGTTTGAATGTTTTTGATTTAAAAAAAAATGTGTTCAGTTGAATTAAATCTGTTCAGGAAAACCCATTTTACAATCTGAAACTATTTAGTTGGCAATTAATCGTATTTACGTTCAAATTCAAAGTACGATTAGAAATGGGATTTAAAAGAGCAATACTCATATGGAGCACATTCGTTCATTCATACAGCACACGCGGGCAGAGGTCTGCAGTGTGCAAAGCGGGGCTGGATGACCAGAGACTTCTAGGTGGGACTTCTGTGAGAGCCCCCATCTCAGGCCATCACGCCACAACTGCGTACGTGGCATACAATTAAGTTTTGAAATGTCGAATTAGCTGCGTGAAAATCTGCCCCGGCTGACTCTGAAATACACGAAGGAGATCTTGAGCCATTCCTTTGGAAGCACAGTTTTAAAACGAAAACACCAGCAGCATCTTTTACCTCCTAACTCAGTGGTCCATGTGGAATCGATTGCTGGAGGGGCCTGGACCTATATCTTGCTCAGTGTTACAACTCAGGCAGTCACAAGTGCTCAGGCCCATCAGCAAAAAAGAGCCCAGCATATGTTCTCAGGTCATCAGAGTCGCTCCTTTGCACATTCAGGAGATATTTATGGATCTTTTATTAGGACAGTTTTTATGGCCCAAGATTAAAAGTTAAAGTTAAATAATAAAAGTAATGAAGATGTGCCTTTCGAGGCTGCAACTGGTTTGTGTTTTCACCCGTCTATCACGGCCCATTGAATTTTGATGGTAGTGTTAAAAACAACAACAACAACAAAAACAAAATACAAAAAAAAAAAAAAGGATGCCCTGATTCATTTTGGGAAAGAGATAGGGTAAGAAAGAACAAGTTAATAAAATAACTTACACTCCAGAGATGCTAATTTATATCTTCTCTGTGAGTCTAGGAGGCCGTTCTCTTCCAATGTGGCTCCTTTAACATTCTCAAGAAATATACTGCGGGTAACGTGTGATAAAAGATTTAATTGTTTGGTCATAGCCCTTAAATGTCAAGATAGAGCGTCTTCAGCCCTAATAAGTGTGTTTCTGAGAGAAGCAATCAGTAGAAAATAATGAATGCTTCTTGGGGCTCATCCAAGAGTTTGTTTTATATTCTCAAGTATATAGTTTTGTGAGGTTGTTCCTTTTGGATGGAGACCTTGGTTCAAATTCAAAGTGAAGTTTCACTGTAGGGTGAGTCAGTGATCCAGCCGAGCTAGTAAAATAGTATAGCCTGGCCTTGCACTTGGATTGTCTATTAATTACACTGACATTTATAGCACTTGAGGGAGTGAAAAAAGAAGGATTCTGTGGTCAAAAACTATTTCAGAAATGCAGTACTTATCAGAGCCTTTTGAATGCCAATGTGTTTTCTACCTCTCTAAGAAGGGAAAAGAATAATAGTATCTTCCAAACTTACACCCACCCCCACCCTTTTTTTATTTTCTATTTTATGGGACAGCCTTAAATGGAACACCCAGGGGATAGATGAATATTGTTTTCCAAATATCTTACCACTTAGCTTCCACCTGTTCCCCCCACGATCATTCTGTGGGACCAGTCTACTTTGGAACATCCGCCGGAAAACTTGCTTTCCGCACAGGAGTCTGTTGCAGGTCCCCATTCACACCACATTATTAAGATGAATCATAGGACATATTTGTCCCCATGTAATACATATTTTTTAAAAATTCTGTTAATGGAATGACTCAGGATCACCCATTCCATAGCATCACTACGGCATTTAGGAAGACTCTTCTCTGTTCACAGGTATCAGACAAAAAGAGTGCCTTTCACAAATAGCAAGCTAGCCTATATTGTAGAGCATTCTAGAAGGAACTGGTTTCAGTATCTTTACTACCGCACTTGCTTTGACTTTCTTCTTTAGTAATTAGGTAATTACGTATAATTAGCACATTAATTATGTGCAACAGCTGCGTCGAGTGTGTGCGCGTACAACGGCTTAGAAACAGCTTGTGAGTTCACTCTTAGACCTGAGAAATGTTTCTTCTTGGCGCGTTTTCACTAATGTTTTTTTTTCCGTGTGTGGAGGTAAAGAACAGTGAAGGGACCTAGAAAGTAACAAGGCTTGTTTTATATTATTACGTGCAGTGAGTGATTTAAAAAATAACATGTACAGGATAACTTCCTTCTTATGTAAAAATGCAGGCATAGAAAATGGATTTACATAAATAATGGTATTATAAGTTTGCTGCATGCCTGCCTCCCTGGTCCTGGAAATATAGCACCCAATGAGACGGCCGTTGTCTGCGTTTGGGGAATTAGAGACAATTTTGTCATTAAAAAAAAAAAATACCTTCCTGTAGTTGGCTACTTTCTGTAATGAATTGTCACTTTTATAATTAGAAAGAAAACCCCCTCAAATCGTGTGGGAAGTTTAAGATAATTCCATAAATAGCATAGGGCTAGGCACATACTAGGAGCTCAGTAAACACGTATTGAATTAAATGCAGTTATATTTGCACTGGAAAGCAGCACTGACATTAAACACCAGCTCCCCTTATACATCTATATCTGTACCTGTACCTGTATCTGTAGAGCTTAATGATTTAATGGCCTGTCATTCATTTCCCTGGAAGATCCCTCCGGGAGGGACGGTGACTTGCACATGGCCTATGGACTTTCTTCGAAGACTTCGAAGACCTCTGTTGACACCACGCAGGCTCCATATACCCACATCTGGCCAGATCTAGCAGGGCTGAGGGGAGGCAGAAGGTGTCCCTTGCATCCGATCACATCATGGTGTCTCCCCGTCTCCACACCCACCTCCCTTGCCACCTGCCTTTGCACCTGCTGGACTCCTCCATGCCTGCGCGCTCAGCTCTTCAGGAATAGATTCTCCTATAAAGGTGGCTTTGCAGAGGGCAGAGTGTCCTCCTCCAAGTAAGTCAGCACATTCACTTGAGAGAGAGAGAGAGAGAAAATAATAAAACTCCAGTCTTGGCATCCCAGCAAAATAAAAAGACTCCTGATGGCAAACCATCTTTGGCCAGCAGGAAATTTTTGCTTTGATAGGCTTCTCTCTCTGTCTCTCTCTCTGTCTCTCTCTGTGTCTCTCTCTCTGTCTCTCTCTCCCTCTCCCTCCCCCTCCCCCTCCCTCCATCCTCTCCAACTCCCCTCTCTTTTATTATTTTTTTTTTAAATTAAATGATACCATGTGCTACCACAATCAGTGAAACCATGCAAGTAACAGCGAGAGAAACAGTTCATGCCATCCCCTTATTTTCTGCAGTCCCCTGGCTGTCCATGCAGCCCATTGACCATGGCTAACAGTCCACCAGGAGCCCCTGACACCTTTCTCTAAGCTCTTCTGTCCTTAAAGGCACAGCTATTGCAAATGTAGGGGAGGTTTTCTGTTGGCCTTTACAGGAACGCCGCCCCCACCCCCGTTTATGCACCAGGCACTGCATGTCTCCCTGGCCGGTACCTCAGGGATGTCCCTCCAGGTCAGTAGATAAAGAGCTAACTCATTTCTTCTAATAGCTGCGTAATATTCCACAGTGTGGATATTCCATGATTTATTGCAATTGAGCTTCCATATATTTTACATTCTCATGTTCATAGCTTTCTGGACATTGGGAAGCATTTTAGAAAATTGACATCATCTCTGTAAATGTACAGACTCCAATTCCCTTTAGAATGCCCGGCTATCGAGACGGTCCTGCACACTTGACTTGTATGTGCCCTCGCGTTCCCCAAACGTCATTCTCTGTCATGTCTTCTCCTCAGATCCCTCTGTGCCCTTCCTGCATGCTTGCAGAATATGTATTTTTTGCACAGGGAAAAGTCCAGCCGAAAGAATACTTATTTAGCATAATTTAAACATGAGGGTTTTCTAATGCTACTTCCATTTAAATAATTCAAAAATCCGTCGCAAGGTGCCTGAATACTCTGGGAAGAGAGCTGTTAATAGATATATCATCGAGGCCGAAGACAAACTGTGTTCTTCTGTCTGCAGTTGAGAAGTAGAAGGAAAAGATTAAGATTAACATTGTCATTATTGGTGTTATGCTATCTGAGTTATCTGCTCATTCCTTTCTGGAGGCATGGGTCTGAGTTCTGAGAAATTGTTTTCACCCCTCTTTAGGAACGATGAATTTCAAGTGGTTTTAATTTCAACTGGATTATTTGTTTGCTTTATGTATTGTTAAAAGTTTTATGAAAAAGTCTTGCATGTGTTTCTTATTTATGAAATCAGGGCAGCCATCCTTCAAATTTGAAGCCGAGATCTCAGAATATTAAAATCTTGGACTGCATAGCAGCATGAACGATTCTTCTGAAATTGACATATCAAGGAGCTGCTCATCTATTATTGAATTACCTTTTCCTCAAACAAAATATTTATCAGATGTAACTTGATCCCCAAACTCCTTTACTTGCTATTCTAGAAGCTATGACACACACACACACACACACACACACACACACCTTTATTCTCATATTCTTGGTTTCCTACTGTATTTTAACATTTTAAGCATCCCCAGAAAAGTAATAGAATGAGCAATAGAAAATCACCAGAATTGAAATTATTTCCAGCTATGTTTAAATATGAATGTCTTGTTCGACTCTTAGCATATGTATTTATGGCTGTGTGATATCATTATGTCAACATAATGAATGTCTGCTGAATTATGTGGGATTCAATGGGGGATACAAATGGATCTGAATTCTGTAACGGTCATGCTGGAGCCCAAAGAGGTTGGAGACTGAAGTATCCCCCCGCATTAACACACCTGTCAAGTGTCCTCAGTGCTCTGTGTGAGTCTTGTCTGTTGGAAGTGGCTGGCGAAGCCTGGGCCCTGATTACATGTTGTAACAGGTGTTAAAAGGCAAGCACGAGTCACATTATGGTTCTTCTTAATTTGCTTTGGGTTTGCTTTCCTTTGGATTAAGAATGATGTTGTGTAGCTTTCTTTTTCCCCCCTTCTTGTTCTGAATGCCTAACTTTAAATGAAGTGACCAGCATGCCTTATTATTTGGCCTTAATTGTGTTAGTGGGTGAGTGTATGTGTGCAGAGCGTGGAGACAGTGAAAAGGGTAGGAAGGGTCTGGAGTTTGAATCCCAGTGCCTTCCTCACTAGCTGTCTGCCCTTGGGCCGGGTAATTAGGCTTTCCTCAGGTTGCCTGGGAACGGATAATAATAGGTACTTTCCAGTATTCTTGTAAGATTCGCATGCAAGATACGGACAGGGTCTAGAAGTGCCTGTTAAATAGGAGCTTAATATGTGATCGTTGGCAATGCTGTTTCTGCCATGGTTATTATGATTCATGTTATCTTTATATAAAACACAGTTCCTTAGGAGTAATTTTTCCATTTTTACACAGTGGAAACTTACCATTCTAATATTAGTGCCACATGTTTCCTGAGCACCTAGGTCTTATTCATTTAAGAGGTGCTTACAGAATGCCCACTCTGTACTGGGCACCATGTCAGACCCGAGGGGGATAGTAGTCAGCTACAGCTGCCAAGCCCCCTCCCTGGCAGGGACACTTGGCAGAGGAGTGGATGCAGATCCCCACTGGCCAGGGAGAAGGATTCTGGTCAAAAGATGAGGGCGTCCCTGCTTTCAGAGAGGTATGTTCGCCTCTGCCAGAGCCCAGGAAGGGTTCTGTTTTGACACAGGACTTCCTTCACCAGGCTGGTGGCGGATGGAACATGTCCCGGAGTTGCTGCTTACAATGGACACTTCTGGCCTGATTTGCGCCCCAGGAGTCCTTCCTGACCCTTGCAGAGCATGCGGCGAGGTCGCCGTGCCGCGCAGGTAGCAGCTGATGACGCCTTCACTGTCGGCTCTGCTGAGTTTCAAAATACTCAGCCAACGGGTTAAGTCCAAGATTTGCTTGGTTGTCTTTCCAGTTAAATCTCATCAGTAAGATTATAGATACAGATGTCATCCCTGGTGCAAGGCTGCTCAGCTCTGCTTACTAGCCGTGTGGCTCTTGAGCCTCCATTGTCTCCTCTATGTAATGGGATCACATTATAACTGACCTCATCAAATTGTAAGGATTAAACGTGTTTTTTAAAAATTTTTATTACTTTTGAAAGAGAAAGAGAAAGAGAGAGAGGGCGCACACATGAGCAGAGGAGGGGTAGAGAGAGCGAGACCCAGAATTTGAAGCAGACTCCAGCCTCTGAGTTGTCGGCACTGAGCCCCGTGTTGGGCTCAAACTCACGAACTGCGAGATCATGGCTGGAGCTGAAGTCAGATGCTCAATGGACTGAGTCACCCAGATGCCCCAGGATTAAAAGTTTTAAGCGTTAACGTGCTTCCCTACACCTAGGGTACAATGAAGGCTATGTGACTCTACTATTGCTCTTCCTTATTTTTAGCAGTAAATGCATTGTTCTGTGAATATTCAACCTTAGGATGGTTGTTTTTGTCATTTTATGGCCTTTACTCCACCCTCTCTGGCATCCCCTCCCTGCACCAAACCCCTCTACTAAGGTAAAACATATTAGCAATCTCATAAGTGCCTTCCAAAATTTTTTACCCTTGTTTTCTGTGTGTCTCCTATCAATGGGTGTATTTACAGATATACATACAGATACATGTTTGGGGCTTTTGAGATGTCTCCTTTCTGGTAGTTTTGCTTGATTGCACATGGAATCCTTCTTTGCATGCTGTTCCATATCTTTCTTTTCTCATCCGACTATAGCATGATATTCCATGATGTGGACATACCATGATTCATGCACTTCTCCCGCATACTGAATGTATTAAAGGGCATTCATTTGGATTCTAAAGGTTTCTGCCTGCACTCCCGCCTGGCCTCAACTAGGGAGACAATGAGCATCTTTGTTCGTATGTAAGACTGATGCTTTTATTTCTGTGGGATGGATTCCCAGGTGTGGGATTGCTGGGCCAGACTCTACATTTGTAAAATGGATTTTTATCAATCTAATGGATTGTGTTGAAGAGAGCCAAAAATCTTGATAGAAACAGTCAACTTAGAGCAAATTTTTTAGATGTAAAAGTGGATGGTAATTAAGAGAACACACATTAAAAAGAGTCATTTGACCGGCATATCACAGTATTAATTGATTTTAATGTCTGAGAGTCTTCGGATTCCAATATCTGAGGATGAAGAAGCAGGTAGAAGGCCTACCAGTTATGCATGCATATTTTGCACCCGGTATTAGGAAGTAGCTCGCTTACCTTTGCTCCTGACTTTGTAGAACAGAACTTTTTCACAGAGAGGAATGGGCTGTGATGCAGCTGCTCCAGGGGAAACCAGCGTGGGGGCATGTGGGAGAGGAAGAGCTGGTCATGAGGCACGGACCAAGTTCACGTTCTGGCACCACTGTCTACCAGTGGAGTGAGATTAAGCGAATCATCTACTGTTTAGGCCTCCTCCTTTTTAAAAACTGGGCTGAGTTCTATTTGTATGATAGGGCTCTCATGCAGGTTAAGCAATTAAATGTATTAGTATATGTCACACAAACTCTGAATAAGTATCAACCCAAAGAATAGGAATCATCATATTGGTTTTCAGATCATTTTGTTGGTATTGTTAAGATGCCTACCTTCTCACGTGTGTGTGTGTGTATGTGTGTGTGTTGCTAGTATTAAAAAGAGTTCTTCTCAAAGTATTAGGTAGTATTTAGTCAATGTTTTAAGAAAAGAACCTCAGGACACCCGGGTGGCTCAGTCGGTTAAACGTCTGATTCTTTTTTTTTTTTTTTTAATTTTNCGAGCTGGCAGTCAGCACAGAGCCCGACGCGGGGCTTAAACCCACGAACCGCGAGATCATGGCCCAAGAGAAAGTCGGACGCTTAACCGACTAAGCCACCCAGGTGCCCCTAAACGTCTGATTCTTGATATCTGCTCAGGTCATTATCTCACTGTTGTGAGATCCAGCCCCATGTCAGCCTTTGTGCTGATAGCATAGAGCCTGGTTGGGATTCTCTCTCTCCCTTTCTCTCTGCCTCTCCCCTCCTCTCTGTCTCTCTCTCAAAATAAATAAGCATTAAAAGAAAAGAACCTCACTTTTTAAAATACAATAAGCGCACATGAAAATGCAATTTACCCTGAATTCTGCATCTATGAAAACTGGTGTGTGTGTGTGTGTGTGTGTGTGTGTGTGTGTGTGTATGTATGTGTGGTGTTTAGTGTGTAGGGTATATGGATATTTGTATTTTATTGATGTGTATATAATTTTGGTACTGGAGATGGGGAAAGCGAGCACTTAAAACTCAAAACAAACCGTGCAAATTTTCAAGAACCCGAGGTTCAGAGAGGTGAAGTACTTAGCGAGGCACCTTGCAGTGAGCAGGAGCGCAGGTTGCAAACCAGCGGCTTTCTGCATCTGAAGCCCATGTTCTTTCCACACAGGCGAGACCGGAGGAGAAGGGAAGGCATAAAAGGCATTTTCCAAAATTCGGAAGTTGTTCTGTGATTCTCTCATCCTTTCCATGCTGTCTTGGGTGAGGCAGGAAGTAGATTCATGAGACCTGGAAGGAGTTGAGAAACAAGGATGGAAACAGTACCGGAATTCTGGTTGACTGAAGGCCCACGCTGTATTTCAGCAAAACAAAAACTTTATTCTTTGAGTGTCTCTGAGACCTAGCTTCTTCCCACCGGTCGCATTTCTGGAAGTTTCCCTGTGTGCAGAATGGCAATAACTCACCCAGCCCCTGGGCTCTGCCTGCAATCTCTTCTACTCCGATGTCACTCTTCTTTGCCTTCTTCAGAAGCTATTATATGACCTCCAGATCTCTCTTTGACTCTCTGTATTACCATTAGAAGACATCTACACTGGGAAATCGCTCAGTTCCTGTTTTTGATTAATATTTTATCAGCCGCAAGAGGAAATGGTATTCTATAGCAACACTAATAAGTAATTGAGCAGATGAGATGCTCCTGCTAGCTTTGGTGGAAAGTACAGGCAAGGTTACCAGTGGAGAGCTCAGGATAATAAAGTCAGGTGTCTGAATCGAATATCTGATAGGGTTAAAATCTAACACCAGCTCGAGCAGAAATCAAGCGCGAAATCCCTTTCTGAGCAGTGGCTTGCCGATCTTGTATTTATTGACTATCGTAGTAATAACAGTAAGATTCACTACCTTGATTTAAAGCCGCATATCTAAACCAAAGGACCCAAACTGCTAATTTTGTAGTATTTAATATATACCATTATGTACAAGTTCAAGGTGATTAAGTAGACAGCTGTAGACTGGCTATAGTAGTACCCAGCTGATGCTGAGAATCTCACCCACCCCACTGTATTCAGATGGTTCTAAGAGAGAGGAAGCAGCAGAGCCATCAGTAATAATACCATCCGGTAATTACTGAATCATAAATGTTTGGGGAGCTGAAGGTCACCGACTCAGTAGCAATGATAGTCTGTCCTTGTGCTTAGTTTTAAATGCTTGTATTCTATATCTGGGTGGTGGTATTTTAATTCCCACTGGATGGTCTGAATGGAAAAAAAGAGAGTTATTCTTTTTTCGCCCATCATGGCTGAAAAGACCTTTTTGTTTTTCATAACATGAGGGCCTTCAGTAGGTGGAAATAACTTTAGCACATCACAGCCAGTCTTCTTTGTAGAAATACACTATGTGTTCCTTCATACATGGTGTCCAGCACGGGGTGTCTGATTTATGGGAACATGGCCCTTGGGGGCATCAGGAACCAGCTGCACGCACGCTCCCTGCATGGGTCCCAGGAGAGGACCAAAATACGGTCAGGAATAGCAGTTTTAGGGCAAGAAAGTGCAGGTAAGAACACAGCACTGCTTTAAGAAATACCAGTGGTTTTTTTTTCCCCTTTCCTTGAGTATTTTATTAACGTTTGCTACCGTACTCAAGCACAATTCACTTAGGTTTGTATTTCTTGTGTTTCACACGGGAACTTTCATTAAATTGTGGCAATTCCAATTTGTGTGGTTATCAAGTCAACATCAAATAACGTGAACTGTGTTCTTAGCCGGTAAACCTCACTTTGTAAATCTCTGATGCACTCGAGTTGATTCCCTTCTTTGGGCTTCCTTCTCTTTCTAAAGTTACCGTTTTTATTGCTAAAGTACTGTTATTGTTGGTTTTTAAGGGAAATTGTCATATCCGCACCTGCCGTGGGCACCAGACATTATGGACAATAATACAACCACGATGCTCTTTTCTTATTGTTGTTTAAAACTATTTTCCAGCAGACACTTCCTTCTCAATCTCTCTTCATTATAATCCAACTTAATTAGTAAAATTTAATTGATTCCACATCTGTCTCTAGGCTAATGAATTGTTAGCATTTTAAGAAATAATATGTAATACGTGGGTTGTTTAATGTCTTCTGATAATACATACTTTTTTTATATAAAGCCACACAGAAAATATTTGCCTGCAAGAAATAGTCCTTGTGGCTCTTATTTTTTATAATCAGAATTGAGGAGCAAAATGCTTTAGAGCCTCCAGCACATTTTGTAGGGGGCATTGATGAAGAAAATGCCAACACACTGTCTCTCTTTTTAAACAATCTTCTCTACCTGGGAGCCAAGAGGGAGCAAGGGCAGCCATGTACTGGAGAGAGGCTTTCGCTGCCGGGAACCTAGACCAGGGGCAGACACCACATCTTACAACTCCTCCTCTTCTTCTCTCCCAGTTCGTCCCCGATTGTGTTGACTCTGACCCGGACAGTCCAGGCTTGAGACTCGCCTGAAGCTTTAGGAAGATGAACACTGCTTTAAGGAGAAGGTCTGAGGGGGAAAAAATAGTATAATTCTTTTCCTTCCAAACGGAGATATAAAAATCATATAAGCATGATTTATCATTTGATTGGAACATTATACTCTATGGTCGTAAAACACATGTATCATCTGGTCTGCCGCTGACATCCAGTAAGCCGTTCTGGCTTTTGTAATTTTGACGCAAGAGTTCCCACAACAGTATTTTGGTGCATCCACGGCCCTGGTCATTAACATGATGTTCTGGAGCTAAGCTGGAACAGAGAAGAGGGCTCAGATCACTCAGAGGAAGGGCACCACCCCATCAGTCCTGGAAGGGGGCAGGTGGAGGGAGAGAAAAGTAGGCATTGCTTCCAGCCCCTGCCGATCTGATGGCCTTGAAGCTGCTGGTGGTTCTGGATCCTTCCACTAGGAAGCCTGGTGGCACTGAGACATCTTTCCTCTGAGTGTCGTGAACAAGGACGCCAGTGCAAGGGCTCTACTGCAAGTGACTCCCCAATGGTGCACGTTGAAATGGGAAAGGTCCCAACCAGACTGTACAATAAGCAGACACAGTACAAAATGAAAATGTGAGGTTCCAGCAAGGGGCAGGGAAGTTCATGTTTCCTCTCCGTGGGCCCACCACCCCAATATTGAGTGGACAGGTGTCCCCCAAAGGCTTGTAGCCTTCACTGTGGGCCATACTTGGGACCTGGGTCAGGGCACATACAGGTGTGTTTCTCCAGTCACCAGCCCAGTGTGCTCGGGTCCGGCCTGCCCAGGTCTGGGGAAGACCGCGGGCTTCTGTGGCCTCCGCACTTTCCCACATCCCTGCGTAGGCCCCGACCAGAGGTGCAGGGCAGGAGGGAGGCCAGTGTCCCTGCCAAGGAGAGCTGGTTGAGGGTGATGGTGGTCTGAAGGTGTAGGGGCCGGGAAGGATAGGCCGGCCTGGCCCAAGGTACCAGTGGGCAGAGAGCAGGGGGCTGAGAACCTGTCCTCATTGGCAGTGTTGGGGGTGGGGCAGACACACGCGAGCCGAGCCTCTAAGGCCCTGGTACCTGCCCCAGCTGCTCCACCAGACGTCACTCCCAGAGCACAAACTCACACATGAAGTTGTAAGAATTACGGTACAGCCATTTCTGAGGTCTGAGCCCCAAGCACCGGGCCCTGTGTCACCGCACTGACCCCGGGTCCCAGGAAAGCTCTTTCCCACGCAGTACTAATGGGGGACGTTTCTAAACCACGGCTTCCAGGAGGCCTAATCACAAGCTTGTGAATTTAACGGAAATGCTTTTGATGAAGACTGTAATACATGGTCTCTTCTTATTTCAAAGTGAGTTTGAAGCAAATCAAAATGGGAGCCCCCTCACCTCCCCCAGCCCCGCTCTTGGTGAGGTTCATGTGTAAACATTTGTCAAAACACATGGAGAGTATATGCTTTAAATGGAGGCAGCTTATTGTATGTAAATGATACTCCACCAAAGTTGATTTAAGAAAACAACAACACAAAAGCCTGCTCTGTAGGGATGAAATACTGCAGGAACTGAGGACAGCATCGACTCAGGTTGGTGGCAGGAGTGTCTCTTCCATTTGGTTTGTATCCTGTTAGATTGAGCGGTTTTCACTGCGTTTAACCATGTTTGTGTCAGTCCCGCCGTGCACCTGTCAGCAGGCCAGGCCTTTACAAAATATGTTATTCCATTGCATCTCTGTAATAACCCAGTGCGGGCACTGGCCCTCCGTCGGGTGGTTAGGCTTGCCGCGGGACATTTGGCAGTGTGTACAGACATTTGTGGTTGTTGCGTCTGGGATGGGGGGTGCTGGAGGGAAGGTGCCACTGGGCATCTAGAGAGTGGAGGCCAGGGATGTCTTTACATGTCCAAAACGCACAAGACGGCCCCCACCACAAATGCCAGGAGTGCCAAGGTCGAGAAACTCCACCATGTCCCAATGCAAAAGATTCAAGGTGGTTATGTCGTGGGACTAGGAGCTGGGGTGGGGGGGGGGAGATGTTAACACAGCCCACTGCCATTTCCATCTCGTTTACTCAGCGTAATTAGCAAAGAATTAACAGCAGAAGATTGCTCTCACCCATTGCCTACCTAGAAAGCCCTCTTATTCAAGGTGCTAATTAGAGTATTTTGTTGCCAGTAAAAACAAGAGTCAGATTTCATGATTGATTCATGATCATTTTAAAATTAATGCTGCTATTATCATACAAAGTAGTGGTAAGTGGAGGTAAGAGAATTTTTGCTTTGGGATACTAAGTCAACATTACAGTAAACACACAGCAAACCCATTTATCTCAGGCTTAATGCTTTGTTGTTTCTTTTAAGCACTTCTTAGGTGCCTTTGGGCTTTTTAGCATTCTTTGGCAGTTGTAATTTATTAATTGATTTTTAAATTTGGCTTGCGAAAATGAACTTTAGTTAGGGGTTTGAGGCGAATGGAAAGGCCTGTGTGTGTTTCAATGGCTGGGTCTTCCTGCCCAGCGTTGAGGATCAGCAGAAACCAGACAACCAGGGGACCAGACGGTGTCTGAGGCTCCCAGCTTCCTCGCATCGTGGATGAAGAGTCAGCCGCTTAGACAAGCTCTTTCCATCATGTAAGTCTCAATAAAAATCAGTGATACTAAGTGGTTCTTCATCAAATGCATCTTAACAGCCTCCTAGAGGAGAATGCTCCTGTTGAACTCTTTGACTCAGGGGTTCTTAGGTTGGTTTCATTGCTGTTTTGTTTCACATTCGGTTTGCTTGTTTTTTTGTTTTGTTTTGTTTTTGTTCCATGGCCGGCATGGAATCTGATGAAGTCTTATCAGAATGGTTTTAATTTTATTTAATGTTTATTTTTGAGAGACAGAGACAGAGCATGAGCAGGTGAGGGGCAGAGAAAGAGAGAGACAAAGAATCTGAAGCAGGCTCCAGGCTCTGAGCTGTCAGCACAGAGCCCGACATGGGGCTTGAACCCATGAACTGTGAGAACATGACCTAAGCTGAAGTTGGACGCTCAACTGATTGAGCCACCCAGGTGCCCCTTCTCAGAACGGTTTTAAATGCATAGTGTAACATACCCAGGAGTGTAAAGGCCACCAGCTATTCTCAAACACAGTTCTGTGCCCCCCGAGGCATATGTTGAAGCAAAACCAACATGTGATGCTAATCGCAGCTCCCAAAATCTCACTCGCAGCTCCCGAAATCTCACTCTGGAAGAGTTCTGTGGCTGTCTCCACATTGAGATCTGAAATTCTTGCCCCTGTGAATTTCAGTCAGATGAGCTCTGCATCAGGCTGTGATCCAGATAGTGATGATGATAATTTTTAATATCGTAGACCACTTATCATATTCTATATGAATCAAAATGCCAAGCATCTGGCAGCACACCATATCATATAACCCCCATACCTGTGTAAGGTAGGTTATGGTCAATTTGACAGGCAAGAAAACAGGCTCTGACACTCACCATCCATGTTCTAAACCAGTGCATGCTCTTAATCCCCTCCCAATTAATTGTGTCTATTTCAGCAGTGCAGATTGCATTTCCATTTGGCATTCTTTGGAGTCTTATATCTTATGAGTTTTGGCGTCTGTTTGGGAGAGACACTTCCTGGATTCTCGCAACGATGCTCGTCAGAAATCAGGCAAACTAAAACAAAGATCTTAATTTGGCTTCCCAGGCTGAATGCAAACTTGGACATTCAGCAATTCTGGGAATTTGCCTTGAGGGACAGCAAAAGTAAGGACAGCATTGTCACTCTCTAGGATGGATCATTTCATGAGTATTTTCTTTATGTTTTTCCTGAAGACGACACAGAAGGGAAGGAAGCCCTTTCCCAGACCTCTCCTCGGTCAGGATGGGTCCAGTGTTTAGTTTCTGCAGGCTGATTGTTGCAAACAATAAAAAATGTAATTATTAATATTACTATCTTATCTAATACATCATTATCTTACCCCCCAAAGTAACATGTGTATTTTGCTACCAGTTCTTCTAATTTTTCCCAAATGGGTGAAGTTGGATAATCAGAGACAAATGGTTTAAACCCGCCAATTAAAGCAACTTTGTCAGTTCTTATTGTCCGGATCTACATGCTCTCATTAACTCTCCTGGCAAAATCAAGTAATGGATTTCAGTTTAGATGCACATGTATGTGTTCCTTAGGACAAAATTACCTGCAGAATACACGTGAGTGTTTAGTAGCTGATTTCAAAAGGACATTGTCTAGCTCTGGGTTTACTCTTATGCACATTTTCAAAACACATTGTCCTTTCCTCAAATGAACGAAGCATGGCCGGAGTAATATATTGATCTATTAGCCACTCAGTCCCCAGGTCAACCACAGAAAGAATGTTTTGCAGATGTTTACCACAGGTAATGCTAGACCGGCCCTGTATTAGTGGTCACTTAAGGAATGCTGGATTTTTCTTTTCTTTTCTTTTTTTTTTTTTTTGTGACTAACCTATCCAGAGAGACTTCCTAAGGTTATTTTGTTTGCGAAGAAAGTGTTGTGAAGTGTGAAATGACCAGCACAGTACTGTCAATTGTGGTGTACACATTAAATACTTTAAACAGATATGCTTGCAAATGCAATCAAATTAATACATGCTAATCAAAAGAACACTTCAAAGTGCAAAGAATATCAGTCAAAATGCTCATTGCCCTCCCCACCCTGCACCTTTCAAAGAAAATGACCCAGAACTCTGGCAGTATCTGTTAAACTTGGATTTAAATCAGAATCACGATACTGCAGAGGTGCTTGTTAGAAATGCAGATTTCCCTATTCCACTCTAGGTCTTTTGAGGCAAAATCTTCTGGATTTGTGACTTAGCTATCTACATTTTCAAATCTCACCAGGCGATTCTGTGGCCATGCTGAGTTTGGGAGGAATTGCTCTCTGAGGTAAAACTTTGGGAGACAAGGGGCATTCCATTTAGACACCTCCATGAAGAAACGCACGGGCAATCAATACAAGTGCATATCCTGGCTTAGCCTGTTTAATTTTCTTAAGAGGATATTAATTGCCCCTCTGTTCATTTGGTTGCCAGATGCTCATGGGTTCTGCCCATATTTGGCAACAGAGACTGTCCGCATTGGCATCTCTTGCCAGGAGTTAAAACTTCAGGTCCCTGCTTTCCAACGTTGATCAAACGTTTGCTCTACTCACTGAGAACCCACCCATCCCTTTTTATATTCTAAACTTTGTCTTCAAAACAGGCAAGATCACCAGGATGCAGGATACTTGAACCACATGGTTGGGACTCAAAACTGGTTGTCATTATCCATCTACTCTGCATGGAAAATGAGCCAGGGAGAGGGACTGATGTAAGGAGCGCCTTTTCTCTGGCAGACTATTGGTTGCTTGTATCGGTGAACACAAGTTTCTGGACTGGGTAGCCCCAGTGGCCGGGAGCTCATTGCCTTCTGACCCAGCACTTGGCCCTTCCCTCCTTTTGAACATACAGAGGGGTCTGCCCTTATCATGCACATTGGTATCTGGGATTCCAAGTGAATCAGTAACAAAGCGAATATGTTTCCTAAGAGATTTTCTAAGGTGAGCTTGAAGACTTCTAGTGGGAGACTTCTAGCGAGGTAGGATCATAGATCCTTCTGAATGGCTGATCTGTGGTTCTTCTTCTGCTTGGAAGTTGCCCTTTGTCCACATTACCTGAAGGCCTAACTCCACCTCATCCTTGGGTCTTAGCTTCAACGTTATTCCTCCAGAAAGCCTTCCTTGGTCTTGAAGAACGAAGTTGGTTGCTGAGTGTTCCCTCAGAACTTTCTAGATCCCCATTGCTCTTAGCAGGCTTGACCATCCTATTTGTCTATGTGTCTGTCTTCTCCAGGAGCCCCACCAGGGCAAATGTGCCTTAGCTTTGTTAATAGTTGGACTCCCAGGTGTGGTATAAGCCCAGATATAAAATGGTAACCCTACAAATATTTGCCCACATTGAAAGGTGAACGCTGAGAGAGTTCTCAGAAAGAGGGATGTGAGCCAGTGTTATAATTCAAGTCATACTGAGAAAATGAACCTGAGAATTGTTGAATCCCTGAGTTAAAAGGAATTTAGAATTAAATTCCTATTTTTTGGCTATTTTTTATCTGGAATGTGGACACCTAATAGGTATTCACTGTGTACCCTTGGGCAGGAGGCTTCCCTTCTCCCAGGCTCCTCTAGTATCAAAAATGAAAAATCCTATCTTCCTCAGGATTAAGTCGACCGATCAGAGCAAATAGGCTTGCACGGCACCTGGCACAATATAGGTGCTCAACAAACACTAGCTGTTGTTATTGCAAATCCTGCTTGTGTTTGTAAATCCTGAGGCCTCTTTGACACAGCCAGTGAAAGCCCTCAAGAGACTTGGTGAAAGATGATGATTATATTTTCCCTGGAAATTCCATTTTGATTTAGATGTCCACAGCATCTGAGTTTCTACCATTAAAAAAGGAAAATTTTGAAAATGAGAGTTTTGGCATGATTGGACCCGTGGGTGGAAGAGAACAAGCCCAATGGCCCAAAATACAAATAAGCGTCCTGGCATCTTAGAAGGAAGTAGCAGTGGAGGCTGAGGGCCCTGGATGGAGGCCAGGTGTCCCCACTCTTTGGTCTAAATAGCAATTATCTCAAAAGCACTTATTTGGGAGAATGCCCTGCAGTGTTGCTTTATATTGTGACTATGGACAGACACCCTCAAGTTCATGTCAAGTAAAGAAGTTGCAAAGCTGGTTTATGTCTTATTCTCTCTCCCTCCCTACATTGAGATAGCGTAGTATGGAGCTTGTCTGCACGCCACAAGCAGAGGCCGCAGACAGACAGGGTCTGTTCAGGGAGATAACATCACCTGCTAATTCTGCCTCTGCCGTCAGAGTCTGAGTGGCCAGTGATGGAGACGGAGGCTGGATTAGGTCCCCATGGCCCCCTTTCTGAGTCCGGGAGATGGATGATATGGGGAATCAGTCACTGCTTTATCTTTCTCCATCTCCTCCTGCAGCTCCAGCGGCAGCTAATTGTAGGACTCCGTTTCTCCAAAGAGAAGTCAGAACAGGGATGCAGTGTGCACAGAGCCCTGCAGCTCTTTCCTGTACACCTGCCCACACCCTGCCGTGAAGCCAAGGGCAAGGAGACCTTAGTGGGCCCCCGGAAGTGAGACTTCATCTGGGGCTGATGCCGCAGATGTTTGAATCACTTTTGAAGAGAAGGCCTACCTCGCTGGCACCTTTGGATTATTTTCAGTAAGGGAGGCTGAAATTATCCCTTCTCGCCTGGAATCATCAGGCGTATGGACATCGCAACAGTGTGCCTTCGGAAATTCTGACACACGATTTCCTTTGGCTGCTGTGGCAGAGAAAGAACAGGATCAGACATGGGCTGGAGGGAATCCGTCTCTCCTGCTTCCCAGAGGTGTGACCTTGAGAAAGGAATTTAGGCTTCCTAGGACTCAGTTTCCTCAGTGGTGAGGTGGGGATGATTAGTTGAGAGGGGTTGGGGATTCCTGCACACACAGCACCTGACACAGTACCTGGTGGGTACTAAGCATCCAGTGAGTGTCTGCTCTCAATACCCTTGATGTCTGCAGGGGCAGCAAGAGCCCTGATGAAGTTGCTCAGGTGTTGAGAGCTAGCATTTGTAAAGGTCCTGCCATTCTGCCTTGTACACACTCGGCGTTCATCAAATGCTGGCCAGCGCCATTGTCGTGAAGTTTCAAACACGTGCTACATGACCTCGAGTGTGATTTTTAGATGACGTTTTCCCCCAGGGCGCAGGCCTGCATTTGGAAACATCATTGGGTATAATCTGGCACCACTTCTGCCCCATCTAAAATAAGTTTTTAGTGTAAGTGTCTTATCTGTCATGGAACTAACTGTGTGTTTTCACTGACAGCTGATTTCAGGGTCTGAGGCCCACAGCCCAGTGGTCCATGATGGCTTTCCAGAATGAGGGTGATCAGTCCCATGGGACGGATGGTGCCCCCACCCAGTGGGCCCGTATTGCCGGCTGGTCTGCAAGGTTGTAGCCCTTTGTCATTTGAAGAATTGGCTGCCCATATGACCCTTAAATGTAGCTTTGCCCACTGAGCTGTGCATTCACTCCCTGCTTCAGGCTTGCTCTGATTCTTCTCCCTTCCAGCAACTTCTCGCTGCCGGTACACATCCCAGTGCGGGCAGTGGCCAAGGACATCTGAGCCTTCTCCATTAGTGCGAGCCCAGCCAAACCAGGTTGTACCTGCCTCACCTGCTAAGGCCTGGCTTCCCAGGTCTGTGACCAGGATTGGAAGGGAGAGGAGGGGAGGCTGACGACATGATGAGGGAGAGGCTTATGTATTATTTTTTCTCTTAATTTCCACGTCTCCATAGTCTGGTGAGGGTGCTCAGTGTGACAATAGAACCCTTTTATTGAGCGCTTGCTGTGTACTAACTGCAGACTTGGGCTTTTAAATATCCGTGTCCATATCCTTCCTTCCCTCCCTCCCTCCCTTCCTTCCTCCCTCCCTCCCTCCCTTTGACTTCCACCCCACTAGCATTCCATTCATCCATCTGTCCATTCATGCTTTCACCATCTATCTGTCCATCTCTCCAATAACTTAATCCTTAATCCTGAAACACCCTGGTGATACATGATGTACATTTCTAGGTGAGTAGCTAAAAGTTTAGTACGATGTAACCTGACCTATGAGAGGGCTGGCTTTCTCCCTGACTATGGATGCTGAGCCCATAACTGCCGCACCTTCTGCCTTTCAGTCATTGTTCTCATACTCCTCATCACCATCGTGTGACTCCCCTTTCCTCTTGCTGACATGCAGGGGCTACACCCTGTTTCTTGCAGCTAGAAATACACCTGCACACTAAAGCCCATACTCATACACAAACAAGGGTGGGGGGGTTCAGTTATACTCTCGTTACGGCTGTTTGGGAACCAGGGCTGGAATCTGGGCCCCCATTGCCACAGCGCACGTGGGTGTGAGGAACATGCAGAGATGGTCACGGTTGTCTGTTGAATGGTGAGGAGGCCAGATCAGAGCAGCTGGTTCGACATGAGCTTGGGGGGAGAGGGAGACTTGTCTGCCCGCCATGCACACGAGCTCAAGAATGGCAAGTCCGTGGCTTTGGCCTTCAGAGGAACCTTGTCCCGGGCGCGGGTCAGGGCTTTCTTTCCCATTGCAACAGCCCTGCTNGAGATGGGGGAAGTTATTTTATTTGGGAGAACGAACTTAAGTTTGGCAGTTACCTGAGAGAAAATTAAGTTGCTGATTGCAATTCCAATCCTCTGGCCTTCGGAAGAAGATAGATTGTAATCTTTAATGAATCCATTACNGTAGGGGTGGGGTTGGGGTTGGCGGGACCCATTCCTATAGCATTTGTTTCCGACGGCCAGGCGGTGCTGGGAAGCCCAGGTGGCACTACCAGGGCTCCGCCCCCAGCACGCCGTGTGGTCACTTTTGTTCAGCCTCATCTTCACCCTCCACGCGGCGTGCAGGTCCAGGCCTGGTGTGTGCGCGCTCAGGCCACAGGCTCACTCGTCGTAATGAAGACGAACTGACTCTAAAGATGACCTTTCCGTGCCTTTGTCTGGAGCCAGCCCTCCTCTTTAACTGAACACCTTTCCAGCGAACACGTTCTGAACTCTTGAACTGCTCATTCCTTTCCCAGAGCTTATTGCTCAAGCCGCAGTGTATCATTATATGCCTCCAAAGACTGTGTTTCCTACGTCTGACATCGAGATAGAATTTTTCATAACCCTTTACTAGTCATAAATTTGATTGTTAAGGGACCGGGTTAATCTTATTTCTAATACCAGCAGCTGATTTTTGAAACCCCGATTTAGGAGCATTTTTCTTCTACCTTCCTAAAACACAGGGTGGAAAAGTATAAAATATGTCACCTGATATTGGAGGATTGTTTATTTCTGTTCATTTTGTCCTGAATAGTACCTAAGAGATGCATTTGAAAACTTATCTTGTTTATATGTTTCTTCTGTTGCAATTTCTTCCATTACCTGAAATAGTCACTTTGGACAGCAAGCAAACTCTGCCCTTTCCCAGCTGGGGGGGTGAACAGGCAGAGGGGCCCAGGAAGGGAGGCAGTTTGGAGGCCACAGAGGCATTTCGAGATAGGAATGATCATTTTGCATTGTGTAATATTTAAGGAGCTAGTACCCCTCATAACTCATGTCTGCCTTTATCATTTAACTGCGATGGTTTCTTTGATTTTCTTGGACCTTCTCAGTGAACTACACATAGTAGGTACTCTATACGTATGGGCTGAACTGAACGGTGCTGTTTGCGTTCATAATTAGGCACAGAGACAAGATCACAGTGGCTCTGTGATGTGGCGCGGCATTTCGGAGTCTCGGTGAGCACTGTTCTACTCCGAGAGGATATTTGTGAGGCTTAATTGAAATAACTGGCGAAAATACCCAGCACTCTGCCTCTCTGCTTGGCATATGGTGGGCGCGCTTGTCACAGAACGTATTGTAGTTCTGGAAGGGAAACTTTGAGCATTACGTAGGGGGAGAAGGTACAGTGGGATTTTAAAGAGCGTATTTCTCTTCCACTGAGCCATTCTGCATTGATGAAAATTGGGTACAGAATCAGTGCGAAATATTTCATTAATTCTCGTTGACAGAAGTAGGACTCTAGGTCCAAAGATGCTATATTTTAGGTGCAAACAGATGCATTATTTCATGTTTCTCACCTCTCCTCCACATATGGACAGATTTGCACATGCGATGTCTGTACAAATTGTACTGGCTGTGGCCCCCGAGACATGAAATTTCTGTACTTCATGAAAGCATGTTTTTGCTCTAAAGAGAGGCAGCTGGTAATTACTAATGCTAATGTCGGGGTGAAGTGCAATAGATAATCTAACACAGGCGATGGCCCCCTGAGCATTTATACTTGATGCTAGAATGTGTTCGTTTTCTTTATCTTGCTATTAATGCACCTCTATTGAGCAATTTACTCACCCTTCGTAGATAGGATCAGATCCAATATAAATTTATAACACCACACTACATTTAAACAAGGGCCTTTCCCAGTTCCCAGTGTTTGTGCCTTCCACTTACAACATACCACACACACGCATATGCATTCACACTCAGGTGCACACACACACACGTGCATACACATGCACACGCACACACCCACACTCACATTCTTGCTACAAGCCACACATCCAGTCTCGGAAGCAGAATCAACAATCCTTGTTCCTTTTTCCAAAAACACAGTTTCTCTGGCTTCCAATCTGTGGTCACTGTCTGTGTGGGGGTGTGTTTTGTTCATCCAGGTAGATATGGTGGAGAAGAAACATGAGCAGTAGCCACAGAACCCTCCACAGGATTAATGCCCTGCAGCGAAGAACAACAGCAAAAACAGAATCACAGACCAAGCACTTTATCCACGTCAGTTGTTATGGGCGAGCACTTATTCATTTATGTGTCATCTTGATTCTAGGCTCTGGTCCGAAACACGATGGTAGCATTGCTTGGACCTGGGTTCTCCCATATATGTGACATGCATGACAGTCAAGGACACTTGCCAGTTGTAAATTGAACACAGTCCCTGCTCATGGGTATAATTGGTGTTCACGGGATCCACTAATTTTGAGTAAAAGGAGGAAAGAATTGGCTTTGTTTTTGACATATCAACAAGAGGTCATTTGCTACCTGCTCATCCACGCTGTCGCTCACTTTGGGCCTCTGTCCACGGAACATGTCCACACCTCTGACCACGGGGCGTGTCTCTGTCCACATCTGTGGAGGATGGCCACACTCGGGGCTTCTGATTCCCTTCCTGAGCAGTGAGCTTCTGTGAGCTCCTGTGAGCCCCTGCTCATTTTATCCGGTGGAAATCTGTTCACCAATAACAGTCGGTCATGGTCAGCTGAGTTGGAGGGGTGGTGAGTAAATGTAATTAACTTATACTTCCAGAGGCCTTTGGAAATCTGCAGAGAACTCAACGTATTTTGAGAACTCTAAGTGTGAAAGCATCTTGCAAAATTGCATGTTCTATAAACATCTACTTTTGTTACACACAGACACACACATAGACACGCACACAGAAGACTGAAAGAAATACACACCGAGATACCCACTGTGGGTCTGGCTACATAGGTGTCATTTAGTTATTCAAGGTGGGGGCGCCTGGGTGACTCAGTTCAGCATCTGACTTCAGCTCAGGTCATGATCTCACAGTTCGTGGGTTCGAGCCATGTGTTGGACTCAGTGCTGACAGCTCAGAGCCTGGAGCCTGTTTCAGATTCTGTATCTCCCTCTCTCTCTGACCCTCCCCTGCTCATCCTGTCTCTCTCTCAGAAATAAATAAAACATTTAAAAAATTTTAGTTATCCAAGGTGAACGTAATGAACTTGGTGAAATAGCTGCGGATTCTAATTCTGCCTCCACCACTAACTGGCTGAGAAGTGGGACATTGGAAAAGTGAGTTGGCACTGGTGTACCCCGAAGTCCTTATGTGATGTGCAGCATGACACCCGCCTCCCAGGCTTATTTATATGTGAGTGGATTAGGCACAGATCTAGAAGCTCAGGAAGTGCAAGAGTGTCTTCTTACCAGTTCTGCTTTTCCCTTCCCTTTTTCTCTGATTTCTCTTCTTTTGCAAGCACGTTACTTCTGTAATATGAGAAAACAAAAATGTTGTCAAAGTTTTTGTTTTGTTTCAAAGAATCAGCCAAGGGCTGGTGGGACTATTTTCATGCACTGACATCTTGCTTGAAGCCAGTTATCAGAGGCCTCCCTAAATAGGGGATAGAAAAAGTGTGAAGCAAGCAGATCCCCTCCCCCCACCCCACTATCCACCTGGGTTTAATTTTCTTGATTTTTCTCAAGGAATGCTTCCCAGGGAAATCTTTTCACATTTCCTCTGGCACCAAACAATTCAGGATGTGAAATGGAAGCTCGCAGGAATCCCCATCAGTGCTACTCAGGCCCTCCATAAAGGGTACCCGCTAGACAGCCCTACTCAATGACTCCCTGGCGCCATCTTCCTGCATGCGAGTACTTGGTGAGGATGGGGCTTGCAACTTTGTACGATGTGAGGGACCCTGCGTTCCTCAAGCTGGAGGACATACGATATCATGTCAAGTCTGAAAATTGGAAGAAAAAAGAGGGACAATATGAACAAGGCAGAGTTTACATTGCTAGAACTTACGGTAGGACTGTTTCTTGGCTTGGGCCTTGACTTTGGTCCCAGGTTGCCTTACAGCTAAGGCCCGAAGCAGACCGCTTTGTCTGCGATTGTCAGGGGATGCAAACTGTGTAGCACAAGCCACGCTGCAGAAGTGAATGTTTTGCCTGAAATTCAACAAGCGCCTGCCTCACAGGTCCACACGTGAGGCCTGGGTGATCCAGAGAGCAAAGTCGTGCTCCACCGTGATTTTACACAAGATGCAGAAATGCATTTCGAATAGACCGTTCTTCCATCATCCCCCAAAAGCGGCATAACCCTGACTTGTAATTCAGTGAAGGCATTTCTGCAAGAAGCAAAGATAATAAGCTCCAAGTGCTTTCATTTTCTGTCTTTCCTTCCTAATGCAGGGAAACCGAGATGGGACTCTCCGTTAGAACGCAGATGAGGGACCTGGGAGTCATCACCCTCTGATCCCCGAGGACATTAGCCCAATCTTACTATGTAGCCAGAACCAATAGTGAAGTGAAAGGAAGATAGCAGAAGCAGCATAGCAGGACATTTTCTTTCTTCCCTGGTAGAAAAGAGTATGTGAGTGCCGCGTGTGTGTAGATGAGCAGTGTGAACGGAGGAGGGATTCTACTTAAGCACAGTCCACGCACAGTCGCTGAGGGAGGCAGGTTGATATTTCCATTGTGTCACAGCTACACCATCTGGCACGTGGTTTCTTCTTGTTCACCACTGGAGTCGGTCTCGACAGCAATTTTATCCTTCAGTCTGAAATGCCACGTGTCACTTCTACTCACCTGCCTATCGGTCAGAACCAATCACATGGCCTTGCAGAAAGAGGGAATGTATAATCTCCCCATGGGCCTAGAAGGAGAAGAGAAAAGATGTGTGTACACTCTTAAGTCTTTACCAAAATGATGCTCCTTTGGTCTACAAAGAACAGAATTAAGGGACTCTACTGTTGGTTGGTACCATCAACCTTGGAAACAAAACAAAAGGTCAGCTTATTGAAGGAAGTGCCACCATAGCAGGGAATAGTGAGCTTAGGAAACTCGTACTTCAAAAGCATTTGTGAAAAAAAAATTTTTGAATAAAAGTAAGATAAATAGATGACTGATGAGTTTATGGTCAGATGGTTGTATGTTCCTGATCTCCAGCGGTGGGTTTGAGAGGAAGAATATGTTACCCCCAAAAAGCATTTCTTGTTGCTACAGATGGGAACTGGGGTTGGTTGATCAGTGGGGTCTGGCTTGGTGTAACTTATTCTTGTTCTTAGGCATTGCAAGTTCCCGTTAAAGTAAAAGAAGCATTTGAATTCAGAATCCACAGACTTTTAGCAGAAGAGAGTTAAAGAGTCTTTTTAAAAAAATGTTCATTTTTGAGAGACAGAGACAGAGTACAAGCAGGGAAGAGGTAGAGAGAGAGGGAGACACAAAATTGGAACAGGGTCTGTGCTGTCAGCATGGGGCTTGAACCTACAAACTGTGGGATCAAGATCTGAGCCAAAGTCAGGCGCTTAAGCCATTGAGCCACCTAGGAGCCCCAAAAGAGTCTTAAATCATGTTATAGACATTCGGAGCCAGTATTATAGCCAATGTTGAGGTCAAATGAAAGCATCAGACATTGTGTATGACAGAAATGCTGCTGTTCCAGTTAGTGCCTGGCTCACCTGCATGCAACAGAAAACCCAAAGCATTATTGCTTTAAACCCATAGGAGTTTATCTTTCCACTTTAAGGAAGTCCATGGCTAGGTAGCTAGTCCAGGACTGACTTGATGGTTCAATAAGTCATTGAAGACTCCTCCACTTTTCTGTTCCACCATTCTCAGCCATTTGGCTTCTATCCCCAAAAGTTCACCTCTTGATCCAAGATGGCTCCTGGAACTTCTTCCATTTAGTTCTGTTTGAAGCCACAGAAAGCAAAAGGAAGGTGGAGGCAGAAGGAAGGATGGATCTTCCAGCTTAGTATGTTCTCTCAAAGGACTTTCCCAGAAGTGCCACTCAGTACCCACTCACATCTCATTGGCCAGGACTAAGCCACATGGCTACCTCTAACTGCAAAGGAGACTGGGAGATACAGATGTTGTGTCTTTTTTTTACCTGAGGACATCACTCCACTGTATCAGTAGCCTCTCGATACTAAGGAAAAGGGAGAAATTGATACTTTCCATTCTTTCCTGCTATGCCTCTCACAAGAGTCTGCTTGACATTCATACTGAGAACTGCCACCCATATATCTGCCCAGTGCCCTTGAGAATGAGCCTCCCACCCCTCTCACAAAATATCTCCAGGTATCTATCCACAGAGAGAGGTTGAAGTTAAGGAGTGTCTCTTTTTAGTATCTCTGTCCAGAATTTGTGTACCTTTCCTCTTCACTTTAGATTCCTCCCAGGAATCTAATTGTGTGATTTCTAAGTCCTGTGCCACAGTGTCTACCAGGCTCATGCTTCTGACAGTATCTTCTGCTCTCAATTTGCCATTCTTCTCTTTTTTATCACCCTGCCCCTCTGATCTTGGATAAGAAGAAAACAGTAATCAAATGCAACCAAGTTAAATTAGGATGCCCATTCTTGCTACTACTCACCTGAGTATTTTCCACTTAGAAAGTGAGTATTTTGTGTACTTACAGGTATTAGGGCTAATGGAGAGGAATATTTTCAACATTGGAGGAAAGGTGGTGTCATTAAGAAAGGGAGTCTTTGGCTCTGAGTAAAAGAACACCCCAGTAAAAGCAAGTTGAACAACAACAATAGCAAAATATATTGCCTCACATCAGAAGAAGTCTGGAGCTCAAGCAGTTTCACGTTTGGTTAATGCAAGGGCTTAAAAGTACCAACAGGCACCTAGATTAGCTCTGACTTTCTGCTCTGCTTTCCCTAGCACATTGGGTTATCCTCTTAGGCAGGCTCAGAGTCACAAAATGGTTGCCAAGGCCCAGGAATCACTTGCAGATAATAATGACCAGAGGCAGCAAAAGTTAGGAGTGTATCTGTTTCAGGTATGTTTTAAAGAGTGAAGACCACCTTCCTAGACTCCTGCCAGTAGACCCCCCCTCTCATGATGCATTGGCCAGAATGCCATCGCATACCTGTCTGTGTCTCAGCGAGGGAAATGAGACCACCATGACTGCCTACCGTAAGTCAGGATTTCTCTTTGGCTGGGGGTGGTGCCTGGAAATTTATCATCAAGGATGAAGGGAGGAATAATGGCTATTGAGCAGGCAGCCAACAGCATCCACTTTCTTTTGGCAACCAATTCCCTACATGTGAGAACAGTCCCTCCTTTCCAACATTTACTCAGAGCGTCATTGCTTGGTCATTGGAACTTTCACCCAGCACCTTCTCTAGAAGAGGCCCGGACCCTATCATGGAAACTTTCCAACAGTTGCCAAATCCTGTCCTCAGTACGATGTTGAACACCAAGTTCTGAAAGACCTGGAGTAGAAAAATCTAGGGCCAAGGGCAGTTCCCAGTATTAAATCCTCGGTGATAATGGAGGCTTCAGACCTATAAGGCTGAGACCTTACCTTTCTTGTGTGCTCCTTGAGTTGTGGAAAGAGCATCCATCCTCGAAACGGGAACCTGTCAGATGCCTTGGATATGCTGACAAAACATTGATGAGAATTGAATGCCCATAAATTGCATAGCCCCCAGGGCCCTGTGGGTGCCCTGTCTCACTGCTTATGATTCAAAAATCCAGTTTCTTTGTATCAAGGACAGTTGATACTTTAATCATCAATAAACTAACATTCCAGCAGCCTGCCATAAATTTCTTGTCAAAGCAGAGATTATTGTTGGAGCGCTGCGATGAAAGATAATCCCTACCTAGACTTACATTCGTCACTTTCAAAGCCTCCAGTCGTGGGGCTTGGAGGCTACTACAGTAAGCAGAAACCTGTGTTTCCTCCTTTCAAAATATCCATGGGTTAATTGGCTTGCATATTTTGACCAAGATCTAGCACAAGCTCTTTTCCCTGAATAAAAAATTGAGTTTTGAGAGCAAATATTTTGGTAAGGAAACAGAGAACACTAGCATTCTCTCTTGGTTATACTTGTTAAACAGTAGACATCTCACAGTGATTGCTAACATTTATTATATTAATAATTAATACTAAAATTTGACTCCTTAATAAAGAATACAATTATAGTTATGATTTATCGAGAGCACCATGCTGAGCACTTAGCGTCCCTTATCTTATTTAATTTTCCAACAGCCTGATCGCCTTATCGAGTAGAACCCTGTCTCTTTTACTAAATAAATGGTTGCTCCTTTGCCGATGAGGAAACTATGGCTGACTGAATTATGTGGTTGCCGAGGCCGTGGTTGACACAGAACGCGTGGCTTTTGAGCCACTTTCTAGCTCACCTCAATGCGAGGTGGGTTCAAACAAGATTATTAAAAATGAGATTATTTCTCTAACAAGACAACAAAGTAAATGTGAGTTAAGTTCCCACCCTCCCCTTAAGGATTCTCTTTCTATCTACGCAGATACCCACAAATTACCAGCATGTGCTGAGTCCCTGAGAGAACCAAGTCTTAGCTCCCTAGGACTCCAGAGGGTAGTTTGAGTAGGTGGTGACTTCCTTCCCACTGGCCACATTCTGGCCAGGGCAGGGCAGTTCCCGAGAGTCAGAAGTTTCATAGGAGAGCTGTTTGCACTGAGTGACAGTCCAACCCCCAGCTCAGGGACTTCTCTGTTGGATCCCAGCCCTGCTTCCAGGAATTGGGTACCTGCAGGACTGCTGTGGCCTTCTGCTCATGGGATGACATCAGGTTGTTTCTTTTAATCCATCCACAAGAAAGTTCACCTGTCTCATTTCCCCAGGCACAGGGAGAGTGGAGAGAACTCAGTGAGGCCTCATGGTTGTGGTTGGCCGTGGAATAGCTGTTGATCCCCTACTATGGGAGAGGCTCTGTATTAGTTTTCTAGGGCTCCTACAACAGAACACCACAGACTGGATGGTTTAAACAATAGGAACTTGTTTCCTCGCTGGTTTGGAGGGAGACTGGACGTCCAAGATCAAGGTCACGGTGGCAGAGTTGGCTTTCCCTGAGGCCTCCTTCCTTAGCTCGCAAATGGCCGTCTTCTCCCCATGTCTTCATTTGTGATCCTTCTGTCTGTTGGGCACATCCCTGGTGTCCCTTCCTCTTCTTGTAAGGACACCGGTCAGAGTGGATTAGGGATCTACATTCATGACTTAATTTAACCTTAGTCACCTCTTTAAAGATTTTGTTTCCAAATGCCATCACTTTGTGGGTTGGGACTTCAGTGTATACATTGGAGAGGGACACAGTTCAGGCCACACCGTGCTCCATGCTGGCATGAGGGATGTTACGGTGAATAAGGAAGAAACAGTCCTTACCTTCCATCAGTTTTCAGGGAAGAAGAGAAGGCAGTCTTTAAAAAAAACAAACAACAAATAAAAACAACAACAACAACAACACTGAGTTAAATAATCAGAAGGTGATTAATTCTGTGACAAGGGGCCTAAGGTCCTAGTGCAGCTTAGAATGGGTGACTCTAACTTTGTCTAGGTGGTGGAGAAGGCTTCCCTAAGGTGGTGAGTTTGGGATTGAGGCATGAAAGGGAGAAAGAGGAGGGTGGGCAGAAGGGGAAGGACTTAGGGCAAGGAGGAGGAGAGCCAACAGTAGGTGTGACGGGGACTTTAAGCCTGGTCCTGTTCCAGCCAGTTCCAGGAACTGAAGGGCGGCCTGCATGGCACGTTCCTGGAAAACAAGGCTAAGGGATTGTCCAAAAGAACACTGGCTCCATAATTGACTCCCGTCATGTAATCGTATCTCATGTTGTGGAACGGCAGTGAATTTGCTCAAGAAGTGATGGTTTGTGGTCCCATGTTTGGTTCTTATTTGTTGAAATAAGAAATTCTCAAAAATTCTGGGTTCCTAAGACTCATTTATGAATCTCTTTTAAAAAAGGTCCATTCCTGGGCCCCGTTTACCACTCCTTCTGATTCGATACATCCTGGATGGAGTCCAGGAGTCTGCATGGTAGGCAGGCCCTCCTGATTCTTCTGGTACATGGCTCAGAACCTGAATCTAAAGAGACAAGCTATTGACATACTACTTAGAAAAGCCTAGAAAAGTTGAGTACTACCAGACCTGTTGGACTGTCTGCCAGATCCAACCCGTGGGGGTGGGGTGACACAGACCATTACAGAGCCATTACCCTGGAGACCCTCTGGGGAGTGCTTTGTGCATGTATGTCGGCTCTTTCAATTTAATACAACAGTCGTATGAAAGGGGGCACACGAGTGTCCCCTGAACAAAGAGAGGGACTTGAGGGGCTAGATGCATTTCTAAGGTCACACAGCTTGTCAGCGACAGAGCAGATGCCCAAACGCCAGGTTCAAACGGCCCTATAGTGCGTGTGCTCTCAAGGTATAGTCGCTAGTGCTCATAGTGCCTACTGCTCACCGCGCCTGGATCAGGGCTTCCTGCGCTTTCACATCCCGTCCGTTAGGTGACCCAGAAAGGCTTGGGTGGTGGACCTGATTTGAACTCAGAGTCAGCTGTTGATTCTCTTTCAAAAACGTGGCAAAAGCCCTTGGCCCTCATTCCTTCCTTCTGCTTGTCATACATGTTATTAATCTTCCTCACCAAAAAAAAAATCCACATTGCTTAGGAAAATAAAATGTGGACAACTCAGGACAGAATCAGAGTTTTCTAAATGATGAACTTTTCAGCATAGTTTTTATCTCAACCCAAAGGCATTCTATCCTGAATTTTTTTTTAAAGTAATAATAAAATAAAACAGAGTTTATTTTAAAAATTGCTTTGCAAACTCCTTTGGAGCACTTCACTGCCTTATTGGATGAATTGTATTTTTAACTTTCACTTCCCATCAACTTAAACATAATCTGTCAAGGAATTGATGGGCGAGTTGACTGTAAATGAGTTTGCCTTTCATGCAGTGCTGTTCCGTCCGCTTGTCACAGAAATGATTCCAGGCCATTCCAATATATTTAATTAATTTTGGAGATGAAATTATTTTGCCCAATAACTGGAATGCTAATCGGACTTATTGTAATGGTTCTGTTCAGGTTTGTTGGTTCAAAAATAAACGCCTCCATTTCAATATTTGCCTTTTGGTTGCAGCCCGTTAACCCGTCAAACACCGTAACCTCATGAACATCATGGCTTAATTGTAAGTTAATGTGCCCCTAGTTTTTATAAAGCAGAGTTCTATCTTAACTGCTAAGTTTTGCCCCCTAGTCAGACCCCGAAATCGGGGTTTCGAGCAGATGGATGGATTGGAGTATTTTTGAACATAATACCTTTATCAGTGCCTTGGTAATGCAAATTTGAACTGATTTGGGGAAGTTAGAATAAAGTGAGGGAAATAAATCTTAGCTTGCAAGAGCATAATTGGGGCATGGCGATTTTGGGAGGTGCACTACATCTGTAGTGGGGACAGGTTGTCAGTAGTAAGGGAGGAACAATAGAAACTCTACAGAATTGAAGGCAGAATTAAAATCTGCATATTAATAGCTTTGCTGCCAGTCACGAATAGATTCATTCTTCACATCTCAGATATATAAAGCTTATTTCAAAATAAATTCTGGGGAACGTTCAACCTGATTGAATCTGCTGTAAGCTCTGTTAATATATTTGTTCGAGTCACTTGCACTCAAAAGCTTTTTAGACAGAATATCGCTTTTTTATATTATTCATGGTAATGTAATTCCCCCCTTTAATCTCTTCAGGGTTTCCCATTAAGTCATGATACGCGGTTCAGAGAAAGTTGGATCGACCATTAATCACACTATCTGGACTTCTCTGTGTCTACTTTTTGTCCATCTCTTAAATCAGTCCCTTGGCGGCGGCAGCGGCAAGACATGGGGCCGCTCCAGACCATCTGATCGAAGAGCTCTTGTCAGGAGATGGGGTGGCTCATCTGCAAGCCAGCTAATGGAAATCTTTCTGGGCAAGGAAATAAAACCAAACAACATGAACAAAATCACTATGTATTATAGGAATCAAGTACATTCTAAATGGTATAATCCTACCATTTGGATAGCAAGCCTAGGAGTAACATGCATTACTTCATAGATGACTTGATCGATCCAAACACCTACGATGTATATGCATCACCTGTGTCAGGCAGGACACCTGTGAGAGACTCTTTAAAGTGTTTTTCAGTTGACCAGGCAAAGTAAACAAGGGAATAATAGATTGGAAAAAAAAAAAGAGAGAGAGAAGGAAAGAACTGGAATGTTTCTTTCCTCACAGTCAAGGGAAATGCCCATTTAAAGCACGAGATACATGATGCATGCTCAGTAAATATTTGCGGTTGAATTCAATTACCTGGTACATGTCTGATTTTTATTTCAAAAAGAATAGTTACGAGTCTTTAAAAATTCTTTGTCTTTCTTGTCTTTCCTAACCCCAAAGCAATAATTCATTGACATTGTCATTAAAATACTCTTATGTGATCATTTTGTTTAAAATCAAAAAGTGACAAAGCCTAAGAATTTGAGGGTCAACAAATCTGATGTCCGGTCTCAGACAGTCTGCATACTTGGTCTGCAAAGGGCCCCTTAGTCAATAGATATTTGGGGCTTCGTGGCCCGTTGGGTCTCTGTCACCACTGCTGAACTGCGAGGTGTTGTAAGAATAGCCACAGATGTGTGTAAACAGGTGGGGCATGGATGTGTGGTCAGTAAAACTTTACTTACAGAAATGGGCTGTGGACATGATTTGGCCTGCAGGCCATAGTTTGCTGGCCCCTGGAGCCTGAGTTTGGGAGACATAATTTCAAAAATCATTTTTGTTTGATTTTTGTGGTTTAGGAACGTGCTATTTCCAATCTTGGATGAGTGCTTGTCTTTTGGATTTTCGTTTCTTTCTGACATAACACAGAGCCCTCGCTTTGGGCTTTCTTGTTAACCGTGGCACTTCTCATCAAACATCTTACTCTGTGGCTCCTTTGGGGATGGCAGCCACAACCGGAGCCAGTGTGGACATGATACTCTACACTCAGGAGACTTGAGGGAAAAAAATCAAGAGTTTGGAAAAAGGATTGGGATCCAAAGGTTTGAGGGCTGACCTCAT
>NW_027528369.1:2718822-2737517 GCF_008692635.1 Crocuta crocuta
TTTTTTTTTTTTTTTTAAAATCATCAAGAGCAAAGAAAGGAATAGGGGAGATGGTCTACCTCCTCACTTGGCTGGAGGCCTCAGGGTTAATTGATGAATCTGTTAGAAGGGTGTGTCGTGGAGTCTTTTGAGGACAAATGCTTCCTGGTTAGGCTTCTGAGTAGCAGAAGTATATTCCATGATGCAGTCGGTAAGGAATGGTGCTATTGGTTTTGGAAGAAACCTCCGTCTTTTCCCTGATCGTGATTTAGGTGGCCTGTCTTCTAAACATTTGGGGATCACAGTATGAGTTTTCCAAAAAGAAGAGGGCTAGGGGTCATTTGAATTCGTATTTCTTCGTGTATATTGAAAATGTTAACCCTCAAAATTGACCCAGTGGAGTAAGGGAATGGGAGACTGTCTCCCTGCTTTCTTGGAGAAGGGGCATCCATCATATTGTTGCAAGTGCTAGAATGTTCCAGGGAAGGCAGGGCTGAGGTGATCTGTCCCTGTCATTCTTTCAAAGGAGAGGAATCCCCCAAAGCCGGATGAATACACGTGGTAGTTGTTTGCTCCCGGCAGCTCTGCTTTGTTTTTTTTTTTTTTTTTTTTTTTTTTCTTCTTTTTTTTTGTTTTTTTTTTTTTTTTTTTTTTGGCCTCTCCCGGATTTTTTTCTCTCCCACTCAAGAGCTGCCCTTTAANTGTTGCTACACATGGCCAGATTTCATTGTTTCTCATTGCCATGTAGTATTCCATGGTATAGATAAACCACATCTTCTTGATCCATTCATCTATTGATGGACACTTAGGCTCTTTCCATGTTTTAGCTATTGTGGAGAGTGCTGCTATGAACATTGGGGTACATGTGCCCCTATGCCTCAGCATTTCTGTATCCCTTGGGTAAATTCCTAGCAGTGCTATTGCTGGGTCATACGGGAGTTCTATTGTTAGTTTCCTGAGGAACCTCCACACTGTTTTCCAGATGGGCTGTACCAGTTTACATTCCCACCAACAGTGTAGGAGGGTGCCCGTTTCTCCACATCCTCGCCAGCATCTAGAGTTCTCTGATTTGCTCATTTTAGCCACTCTGACTGGCGTGAGGTGGTATCTCAGTGTGGCTTTGATTTGTATTTCCCTGATGAGGAGGGATGCTGAACATCGTTTCATGTGTCTATTGGCCATCTGGATGTCCTCTTTGGAGAAGTGTCTGTTCATATCTTCTGCCCATTTCTTCACTGGGTTGTTTGTGTTTCGGGTGTGTAGTTTGATGAGTTCCTTATATATTCTGGATATTAACCCTTTATCTGATATGTCATTTGCAACTATCTTTTCCCATTCCGTTGGTTGCCTATTAATTTTCTGGGTTGTTTCCTTGGCTGCCGGCAGCTCTGCTTTGGATGGTGTCTGCCTTCAGCAGGAAGCTGACTCTCCAGCCACCACCGCTCAGGTCCAGAAGCATTGTGGCCCATCCTCCCACGGAGCCCTGAGAAAGGAGGTTCCGTCTCCTTCCGCCAGGCCAGCGTGATTGCTCTCCATCTGATGCTCGACATCAAAATAAACGGAAACCACTTTCACCTTTCCCAGTCCAGACACAGGTGCCCAGACAGGTGCTGTGTCACTCGTGCTTTCCGGTCTGCAAAGCCGCCTCTCTCTACACATGGCTGTGATCGTGGGGAGGCGCCCAGGGTTGAGTGGGAGAGGGCTCCTGGCTGGGTTACTGGTACCAGCTCCTAGTGAGGGCCTGGCCATCCGTGGCCTCGTGATGTACTTTGTAACCCAATCCCTCGGCTCCCTCTGGAAGGAAAATGATGGGCTCCCTGGTGGGGTGACCCACCGATCACGGCACTCCTTACATGGACCTGAAAGTTCACATGTGAGTGTGACCTCCAGTTAAAGCCAGATTTTCCTAACCCTGTCCCCTGCCTCCCAGAAAGATTATACCATGATACCATTCTGATGAAGTCGTCTTACCCCGTAAACTGTCATGTGATTTACACAAGGCCATCTGTTTCCATATAGGGTGTTTTATTTGGGATCCAGGAGGGGAAGGCACATCTGCACCCTCCATAGTATTTGAATCTTAATGAATAAAAGCACTGAGCGTTCTTTAAAAAGGACTTGTATGGGTCTATTTATAGTACGATAGTATTTTGTAATCTGCCTCCACATTGGGTGCTCACTGTCAGCGGTGCAAGGAAGTGAGCTTCTCTGCTGGTTTCCTGAGCAGGGTGGCTGTGGTCAGAGGAGCCGTGAACATGCAGTCTCGCGCGTGCAGGCAGGCTACCCGCGTCTCCAGTGTGCACGTCCCCCGTCCAAGCGGAAGCTCCTTCTGCACCTCTCGTAGTTGTTTGTCTTCAAAAAGAAAAGCCGTTTTGGAGTTCCTTATCATCCATCCATTCTTTATTCCTTCTTTAATTAATTTCCTGTTTTCTTTCTCCCTCCTTCCCCAGATCCCCTGTCCTTCCTTCCCGCTCTCCTTTCCTTCCTGTTCCGGTAGGCTTTATCAGTGCCCAGGTGTGGAGGTCAGGAGGCTGCTGTCACCAAATCGATGGTTTGTTATACTCGCAGATCCCAAAAGGAAGGGGACACACGGTGCCTTGGGGCCCCAGGGGTGCGCTCCAGGAGGCAGTGGGAGAGGGGACACTGGGGCCGGAGCCTTCATTGCAGTTTCTTCTGGAAGGACCAGGGAAGGAGGGTAAGCAGGCTTAGGACTCACTGATTTGCATAATTTCGGGGGCCTCTGGGGCAGAGGCTCTACTTGCCCAGTACCTGGCCACAGGGTGATCCGGGCAGGTGGATGGTGGCCAGAGTGAGGGAGCCCCATGGAGGTGGTGGCAGTGTGGACTCTAGCGTGGCTGGTTTGCATTTGAAAAGTTTGCTGATAGATGAGTTGCTCCCCATCTCTAAGAGTCTCCTAACCCCGAGAGGGCTCTGCGCCTGGACAAAAGATGCCCAGGACCATCTTGTTGGCCTTTAAAATCCTCCCAGTGAATTGGACTGTCCAGGGGACCTCAGGCAGCCCTCCGTCCTGTGCACACGGATGTGATTATTCAGCTCCTTTCTTCTTGCTTTGTGAGTCACTCCCAGAAGTGACTCCCAGATGTGATGTCCGCTGCCCACCCAAAGCCCATGACGCTGAGTGGCGGCCCGGTGCTTTGAGATGACAGAAGCGGGCCCTGGTGCAAGGAGCACCAGTGGATTGCACAGAGCTTGGAATCCTTACCCAAGCATTAATTTTGCTGCGTAGGCAGCCTCTTCTCCCACAAAGCACTGACTAAGAAGAAAAGGGGCCCAGAGCACCCAGCAGGGCCTGGCTGACAGCTTGTGGCTCCCTTTCCATCGAAGGTTCTGAGGGAGGTGGAGATATTGGTATGAGTGAAGGAGGATTTGGGAGAAGCACTTTAGTGGCTCATTTTCTTCCTTCTCTCCTTCCTTGTTTCCTTCTTTCCCTCTTTCCTTTTTAATAATTTTTAATTATAAACATAGGGAGTGCTGTGAATTTGCAAAAAAAAATAAAAAAAAAAACTTCTGGCTTTCTGTAATCCTCTGGGAACATACATATTTCTAAATTTAAATAGACCTTCCAACCCTGTCTAGAAAAAGGAAGTATTTTTAAGCCAAGCTAAAGGAAAGAGAAGACATTTCCTTTTATTTGCTTGCCCATATTTTAAAGCATTTTTGTTCTGCTTTCTTTCAAAGTTTATTTACTTTGAGAGAGCACAGAGGAGGGGCAGAGAGGGAGAGAATCCCAAGTAGGCTCCATGCTGTCAGTGCAGAGCCTGATGCAGGGCTCGAACTCACGGTGAGATCATGACCTGAGCCTAAACCAAGAATTGGATGCCTAACCCACTGAGCCACCCAGGCACCCCCTTGTTCTCTTAATATTGTACATTTGGTGCAATTGTTCTTGAAATTTGTGAAGCATACAGAACTGGAGCTTTGAACTCTGTGACTTTGGGCAAATTACTTTTTCTTCTTGGACCTCAGGTTACTCATCTGAGTAAAGGGAATAATAGCATTGTCTACATCTCAGGTCTTTTATGAGTCGTCCTCAAGATAATGTAGAAGAGGGGCCATTACACACTTGACAGTAAAGAAATGCCACTCGTCACTGCTAGTACTTTTATTACTCTCATTCCGTTCACTCCTGAAGAGCCGCCTTCTTCTGAACTAGGCAGAAGGGGAGCATATTCACTCTTGGGGAGGAAAAAAAAAGTCTCTCAATTTCAAAGGACTTTACATTTAGAGTGGTTTCCCTAGAAACTTCAGAGGAGCCTCCTGCTTTGACTTTGCCCACACGTACCAGAGGAAGACTCTTCCGAGCATTGCCACGGTGAAAAATGAGGACGCCAGCTTAAATAAATGTTATCCCAATCTCTACAGAATCGCGATGTGTCCGATTTTTTAAAGCGTCGACTGCAGGGTATTTATTATTCAGCGATAATAATAAATCTCTGCTTATGAAATCCGGGGACTCGAGTGTCCTGGAGGGAGGAAGCAAAGTGCAGAGAGAAGAGCTTCGAGAGGCAGAGGTCCAGCCAGACCCGGGCTATTAATCATCGCCCTCCATTATTTCCTGAAGATTCATTCATTGTTCCGTAGGTATCTAGAGGGTCAATTAGAGACCACAGACAGGCTTTTTCAAAGACACAGGAGGGTCAATTAGGCCCTCCTTATAATTTTCTGCTTTAACAGCAAATGCCAGCCTATTGCAAATCAGATGCAAGGCAGTTTGGAAATAAACAGGGTACTTTCCTCCCTCCTCCTTTAAAAAGAAAGAAAGGAAAAAAAGGACCCAACGAGATAGGGAAGCGATCAGCTCTTGGTAACATACGGCTCGCTGTCAGGCTCTGGTTTGAGCGAGGCAGAGGGGATCTTATCATCGAGACCTGTGGGGAGCCGACTTCTTGCAGGGTCAGAGCACCAGGAGCGCTCAGGGAATTTCTATGATGGAACGGTCTGTTCCTGTCTTCGAGGTGATTCATTTATCTCGGGTGTGATTGCCAGTGTGCTGGTGCGAGGGTGCAGTTACAAAGTGTCCGGAAGGGTCCCTGAAATCAATGGAAGCAGATGCCCAGTGCCCAACGCATGTTGGGGAGAGACTCCAGCTAACCCCACATTCAGTGTTATTTTGTGTGACACTGATTTTTATTTGTTTTCCCCGGGATTGGCGAAGTTTGAAACACATTACAGCAAAGTCAGAAGAGGAGGGGAGTTGTCCTGCGTGATTGCAGTATGGAAGGAAGATTGTCAGAGGCTCATGCACCCCCTTTTCCTCTACTATTTTGACGTTGATCGCTAGATTTTTGATTCCGCCTATTCTGAATGCCTTTTCTTGTTAACAGAATGAAGGATGTATTCTTTGCTTTTGAGATCCTGTTGTATCTATCTGCCATCAAGTGGAGATCCGGAAACAAAAGAGAAGTTCTTTTAATGTGAAAAAAAATTCTAACTTAAGTGATTTTTTCTTTTTCTTTCTGGGATCTCAGTGCTAACTTCCGAGCCCCAGCTTGCCCAATGTACTCATACATTCGTCAAGAGCCAGTTAATGTGCAGGCACTATTCTAGACACTGGGGACCCACCAGACCACAAGGGAGGCAAAAGCCTTCTCAGTCCCGGGATGCTGGAGCCCAGCGCCAGGGCCTCTTTCACCTTTCGGTCCTATATCCTGTGAGATTTTTTAAAAAGGGATTAGGACTGAAGCTGGAAAGGGGGAGCTTGTGCCTACTGGAGCCTTTGCTAAATCTATGAAAAACTGTCTCCCCCCCCCCCCCTTTTTTTTTTTTTTTTTTTTTCCTCCCATTTCCCAGAAAAGAGGCCATGAGTATGCATTGCTTCAGGGCAGGGAGTTTATCTGGTTTGCCCACTGTTGGTTTTTCTGGGTCTGAAACAGTGCCAGGTACATGGTAGGTCCTCTTTGAGTGTTTGTTGAGTCAGTGAACTAATGGCCAGCAGTGGTGCCAATCTGAGGAGCCAGTCTGATTCCCGGCCCCTGAGCTGCGCTGGGCCCTGGCTGCTCCTGCCTCCCTAGGAATCAGCTTTTTTCTCCCTCACTTTCGCTTTCTGATCCATGAATAAAAAGTAAGAAAAGATCCCAACTCTTGGACCCTCCATCCTCATTTCCAGCTCCTATCCCCAAACTTGCCAATGGATGGCTTGCAGATGTCTTTTTTGCAGGGGCTGCTGGGTTTTTATTTCCTTTATGGAATGATTAGTTGCCAGCATTTCACAAATTGAGAGACTTTACATCACAACCAGGATTTCCTGCTTTTCTTGAGAAAGCAGGGCTGGCATCATTTGCCTATGTTTGTGAGTGGGATCGGCAGGCTGGATGTGAACAGGGCTGCCTCTCGCTCGCTGGGGTACATGCCCACTGGCTTTCCATAGGGCTCATCAGGCCTACTTCACTCACTGTGGAAACTGCCTGGCCTCCCAGGCTTTGGAATCTGTAACCCTTGCATGGCAATTACACTAATCCATGAGCTGCCCATTCACACCCCTGCTATCTCATGCGCCTCCCTGACTCCAGGCCTCTGATTCTTTGAGCTCTCCACCATCTTGGCTCCCTGGTATCAGATCTGAAAGGCCTGGTCTTATTTATGCAGATCCTTCTACCTAGAGTGTTCTTTTTCCCTTTTCTAAGTAACTTTGACTCTTCCAGAAGACTTGTGTTGAACCCTGAAACCCCCTCTCCCTGCAGACTTGGAGTGTGGGTTGGGTACCCCTCCATCCACCATTGTTCTCATATTATCCTCTACAACCAGGATTGTATCATGGCTGGTTACTGTTCCACTGGCCACCCCAGGCTGTCATCCTTCCAAAACAAGGACTTTAGTGCTCATTGTCACTTCCTGGGCATCCTCAGAATCCAGCAGCTGAGGGAGAAGACACATGGATCTGGATGGCAGAGACTAACATGGGAGAGGGAAGATGGCCTCCCTGGATTCCCAAGGATAACATCCCCAGATGCCTTGGGAGTCCCAGCAAGGCTCTGGATCTTATCATCATGGGAATGGAAAGGTCTGGGAAGGTTTATGGATACCGGGGTATCCTGCACATAATAAGGGGACCAAGTGTGCATGTAGAAGGGGCACTCTGGCTTCAGTGAGAGGGATGGATCTAAAAGGGGCAGGACTGGTAGTGGGTGGGCTCTTCTGTAGTCCAGGCCAGACTTTGTGGAGGTCAAAGCCAGGGGAAGGATGTGGAAATAAGCTACTGATTGAGTGGAGGGGCTTGCAAATAGATGACATCCTACTGTGGGGAGCGGGGGAGTGAGACGTTATCCAGCCAATGAATTTATGAGCATAACTTCGCTCCATGTTCCCCCTCCCCCACCAAGCATCATCTGTATCACTTTGGTGATAGAGTCTCTTATTGAAGCACACAGAAAGCAGAGATTGTGGGGGTAGCATGTGATTTTAAAGCAGGACTATTAACACACATCCAGTGGCTTGGTGCTTAGTGTGCATACATTTTTGTGTATTCCATGTGGATTTCCTCTGCCCTTTTTCTTCTTTTTAATCCTCTTCCTTAAGGGAAACCCCATTCTCTCAGTAGCTTCTTGGTCGAGTGTTCTAACTAATGACTTTAATCGTGTGAATGTATAGCAGAAATGGACAGGAAAATCCTCAGCCCATTTATCTTGCAAACCCCAAGTGTATAGGCACAAAACCACAACTTCCCCCCTCCTTTCCCCCCTTTATTTCATACCTTACCTCAATTTATGATTTGGCTTACAATCTGTTGCAGAAAGCCCAGCTCCCCAGCTTCCTCCTGAATCTACATTTTTCTAGTTTGTCTAAAACAGCCAAGGTCTCAGGAGTTTGCCGTTACAATGCTTCAGAGAAATTGGTGACATTGAAGGGCTCTCATCTGTGTGCGTGTGTGTGTGTGTGTGTGTGTGTGTGTGTAATTTGGGTTATAAGAAGAAATTTGTAAAGCCTTTTTCTTCCCATCTATGCAGTTCAGGGGATTATATTAGATGATATTTGATACAAAAAAAATATCCATGGTAGAGCCTTTCTTCATGTAGTTGCCTAGAATAAATTAGTGCCGCCAAAACAGGGTACCTTTTGTAGCATAAATTCTGAGCTCTATTTGGCCTGGAAGGTTTCTTACTTAACTTTGTGTAAGACATGGCACAGAAAATCATTTCAGTAGGTGCTGATCTAGATTCACAGGCTGCAGTGTCCTATTACTACCATGAAGAATACTAGCGATAAGTATTATCTTGAACTAAGTATTTAGTAATCTATTAAAAAAATTTAAGACAGCCATGGAGCTTAAGTTCCTGTGTTAAGAATTTTATACTCGGAAGCACCTGTGTGACCCAGGAGGTTAAGCAGCTCAGGTCATGATCTCATGGTTTATAGGTTCGAGCCCCAAACTCACACTTTGTCTCTCTGTGTCTCTCAAAAATAAATAAATGTTAATTTTTTTTTTTTAAATTTTATACTCTGCATGCATCGTGACTGAAAGCCAAAGAAGTAAATGGAAGGAAGTTTTTATTTTATTTTATTTTATTTTATTTATTTTTAAAAAATGTTTATTTTTGAGAGAGAAAAAGAGCAAGAGAGCCAGAGCATGAGTAGGGAAGGAGCAGAGAGAGGGAGACACAGAATCCAAAGCAGGCTCCAGGCTCTGAGCTGTCAGCACAGAGCCTGATGTGGGGCCTGAGCCCACGAACCGTGTGATCATAACCTGAGCCAAAGTGGATCCCTTAACCGACTGAGCCACCTAGGTGCCCCAGAATGGTTTTATTTTAAAGCTGGATTTTGGTATGTTGCTGTATTTGTTTTCCATTGCTGTGTAACAAATTATTCCAAAATTAGCAGCTGGAAACGGCACCTATGTATCAGGTCAGGGTTCTTTAGGTCAAGAGTCAGGACACGGTGTGACAGGCTTTCTGCTCAGGGTCTCACAAGGACAGATGCTTGCTGGGAGTGCATTCCTTTCTGGAGGTCCTGGAGAAGAACCCACCCCTAAGATTATTCTAGTTATGGGCAGAATTCAGTGCCTTACAGTTGTAAGAACAGGCCTTCTATCTACTTTCTCTCTGTCACCTGCTGGCCGTTCCTGGCTCATAGAGGCCATCCACATTCCTTACCATGTGACTGATCCATCCCCACAGCCATCAACAGAGACTGTCTTGTGGATTGAATCTTCTCCGTGCTTGGAATTTCACTTTCTCGGTTTCTTTTTTTCTTTTTTTTCTTCTTCTGACTTTCTTTCAATCTGACATCTAGACCCATATTTAAAAGGCTCATGTGATTAAGATAGTCTCCTTATGTTAAATTCAACTGATTTGGAAGCTTAATTAACATCTGCAAATTCCCTTCTCAGTGGTACCCAGATTAGTGGTTGATGTACGAGTAACTGGGAAAGGCCAGGGCCCAGGCATCTTGTGTGCCACCTTAGGATTCTACTGACCAAAGCCACATTTTCTTTTTTAGTAACAGCAAACAAAGCCTAGATCTTTCCAGAGACTTTTTCAGAGGCACAAGGTGTAGTATAAGGGGAAAGGGGTACTTGAGGAGGATCTAAAACACAAAGGAAGCTTAGGTAGAGCCTCCAGGTGGAATCAGAGATTTGATCAGGGACAGTCATGCCTTCCCTTGTGAGCCACACAAGACACGTGATTTTGCCTGAACAGGTAGAATGGGAATTTGGAGACAGGGATTATATGGCTCAGTATCTTTAGTTACCAGCAGATGGGGCTGAGTCAGAAGTTTGCTCTCTTGTAAGACCTGATGCAACTCATGATCTTCCCTGTGCCTCGATGTCCCCACTGCAAATTGGTTAATATTCAGATTGTTGTAATGATTAGGCAGCACTAAAGGGCTGTTCAGTCATTAGCCCCTTTCAGGCATACGGCAGGCTCTCAGCCAATACCCCTCCCATAGTCATGTTCTCTGGATAGAGAGTCAGATCAAATTAGATGGCAAGCCCCAGATTTGATCCAGACCCTCTGGAAATTACAGGAGTCTTAAATTCTTCCATAGCGAACGGAACACAGGCCTGGAAGAGTCTGGGAGTGTTGTCTCCATCTCCAGATCCACACGCAGAATTCCTCCGGAATCTCATTTTATCTCTAAAACCCATGTGAAGCCTGCGCTCTGCTCCCAGAGACAGTCATGCTGAATTGATAGAAGAAGTAGTGTTTTAATCTACTTACCCTGAGGCGTCTGTATTTCACCAGGACCAAGAGTAGGCAAGCCAGACACCTAAGGTGTCCAAGTAAGGAGTCATGCTCCCCTGGGTCTTGTATGTTGGACTCGTGGCTCATTTGGCCACTTAAACGTTTGCCCCGGGGACACATCACACACCTCCCGGCAGCTGCTGGAGGACACATATCCAGGCCAACTCAAGGTGCCTTCCTTTGGGCCACTGTGCCACCCCCCCAAGGATGAACTGAGTGCGCCACTCTATGGGATGTGAGTGTGCGCACATGATGGGTCACAGTCTTCACACCCTGCTGGGAGTGATGGACTTGAGCCCGTGTCTGTCCTGCTTGTAGTCATCATATCACGCACGTCGGGAGACAAGGAACTGACACACAATCGGTTAAGGACACGAGAGAACACCACTAGTGAACGCCACAGCTCTGCTCCTTACCCTGGCGCGCGCCTCGCAGATCCCTCTGAAAAGGACTACAGATGTTCTTTTTTTTTTTTTCCTTTTCTCCATCCCTCCCCCTAGCTTTTTCTCTCTGTACCCACGGCGCTCTGCACTTCAAGCTAAATATAATGTATCTGACTTCCCATCATACATACTAATCAGGTTTGAAAGTTGTCTTGTGAGCCTTTAAAAAGCTAGCCAAGAGCAGTGCGATTTCTCTGAAAGGATGTCTGCAATCAAGGTGATTACGTGGGAAAATAAATCATAATTTATATTGCTGAAAATGGCAATTGCAGAAACACTCTGACAATACTTCCCTTTCAGTCTGTTTTCCCTGTGAATGGGTAAGTGCTGCCCTTCAGAAACGTTCTTTTTATTTTATTTTATTTATTTATTTATTTTTAAGGCGCCAAATGCCATGGAAGCCACGGCCATCCCAGAGCGATGCATGGCGGTTCCAGAACAGTACCACCAAGCATCAATGCTAAAAACTTGAACAACCCCTGTGTCAAAGAGAGATTTTGAAGAAACGGTATCCAGGACATATGTACACACATGCGTGAACACACGCCCATGCACACATGTATGCATACTCTCTTTGATCATTGTTCTATTGAAAAATAGCTTAAAGATGGACTCTTAGAACTGAAAGAGTTTTAAGAGGCCACCTCTCTCCTGCCCACCTGCCTTTGGGTTAAATTATAGTAAATAATCCAAGAGAACTGATGAGTGATGGGATTCAATAATATCCCTTGGTGTCAGGAACTGTCGCTCAGTGTCCCCTGGTTGATGGATATTACATCCAGCAGTGCAGCAGTTAATGCCTGTGGGAGATGATAGAAGTGGCCATTGATTCTTCCTTCTCCCTTGGATGGTGATGCCGTAGGCACCCCTCCCCCGCCAGAAGAGGTTAGTTCCTCCACACTTCGAATCAGCACACGTCGTGGAACCTGCCTGGGCCATGGGGCAGGTGTAAATGTGACATAGCCTGAGGCTTGCAAAGTGCCTCTGTGTGGGCTCTTGCCTATTCGATGCTTCTAGAAGCTTCCGCGTTTCTGGTTGTCAACAAGCCCAGGCTTGCCTGCTGGATGAGGAGGGACATGCGGCCATGGCCACACTGCACAAACCAAGAGCCAGCTACCCGCTAGGGGCAGAGCTGCCTGCCCAGCGGAGCCCAGCCCAAATGGTTGGGTTTTTTGCTTTGTTTTATTTTTTAGAATTTTTAAAAATTTACTTATTTTTAGAGAGAGAAAGCACATGAGCGAGGGAGGGGCAGAGAAAGAGGGAGAGAGAGAATCCCCAGCAGGCTCTGCGCTGTCAGTATGTAGAGCCCTACGTGGGACTCTAACTCACAAACTGTGAGACCACGACCCAGGCTAAAACCAAGAGTCGGGCACTTCACCTACGGAGCCACCCAGGCGCCCCAAGCAACGGTTGTTTTTAGTCACTAGTTTTGGGGATTTTTTTTTTTCCATAGTAAAAATTAGCAGAGACATTACTTGTGAATTTAACTCTTTACAAGCTGTAGTAAAGGCACAGTGTAGGTCGTAGTTTGCCCTTTTCCTCAGGGGTATAGGCCTGGCTTGTGGGAGGACAAAGTTGGTGAATGACCCTCTGCTGATGCACCGGAGCCAGTGTCCTCTATCTCAGGAAGCACGAGAATTCCATGGGGGATGTTCTGTGTGCTGTAGAGATAGTCAAGAAGGTGAGGATCATTGAAAATCTGGTCCCTCCCTCACAAGGATCAGGTAGTAGGGTCTAAGGGGAGGGATGGAGAGTGGGTGTTAAGACACAGAATGCTCAAGGAAGACCTTCCTCTGAGTTCTCATGATAAGAGAAGGTATACTTACCCAAAACAACCAACTTCTTTTTACATGTCAATATCGTATCTGATTTCATTTCCATTTTGCTCTGGCCACCAGGGAGCTCAAAGTCAAAAAGTTTTAGGGTATTTTCCTTATGTTCAGCAAAGTCATAGTACCGCATAGTACCTCTCTGGGAACTAACTTTCCCTCTTACTTTATCTTAGTGTTATTCTTCCATTTGCCTCATTTCTGTATATATTTTTCCTCCTCCCTTTTCTCTTTTTTTGGTCCCTTTTCTTCTCTTTCACTTTTTCCTTACTGTTTTATATGCATTATGTATGTACAATATTTTAAAACTCCCTTCTTTTTTTAACAAGGCAGATAGAGGTAAACGCAAAACAAGGAAAAGAAAAAAACAGATACACCACAAAATTGTTCAGTCTCTGGGACCTGAGAGAGGAATATGCTCAGGTTCTTGGGTGGTTCTTTTCCCATCAACTCTGACTGGGGGGAAGCTTTGCTTTGTCTTTTGTTTTCTTTTTTGTTTTTAATTTTTTTTAAGTTTGTTTATTTTGAGAGAGAGAGAGCATGAGCAGGAGAGTGGCAGAGAGAGACGGAGACAGAGAATCCCAAACAGGCTCCAATCTGTCCGGGCAGAACCTAACGCAGGACTCAAACTCACAAACTGCGACATCCTGACCTGAGCTTAAATCAGGAGTCAGTCACTTAACCATCTGAAGCCCCCACGCGGCCTCCTGACTTGTGTCTTCATGCATTTATCAGAGGAGGCATGTGGAGGAGGCCCATCATAGACTCTGGAGTCCTCGACTGCTGTAACAAATTATCAAAACCGTAGTGCATTCAAACAACACGTGGTTATTCTGTCAGTTCTGGGGGCCCTAAGTCCAAACTCCGTCTCACTGGGTCAGCAGGGCTGGTTGCTTCTGAGCCTCTGGGGAGAATCCATTTCCTGCCATTTTAAGCTTCAACAGGCCGCCTGCATTCCTTGGCTCATGGCCCTCCTCCGTCTTCAAGGATGGCCGCACGTCATCCTGTCTCCTTCACTGACTTTGCTTCCCTTGTCACCTTGTCCTCCCCTGACCTGACCCTCCTGTCTTCTTTCTGAGAAGGACTCCTGTGATTATGTAAGATGCACGTGGATAATCCAAGTTCATCCTGCCATCTCAAAATCCTTAACCATACCTGCCAACTGCCTCTTGCCGTGCAGGTTGACATATTTGTAGATTCTGGGAATTGGGACACAGACGTCTCCTGTGGGAGGGGCATTATTCTGTCTACCACAACCACTAGTTCTGGGCCTCGGTTTCCCTTGCCCCTAAGGCAGAGGGAGCAGCATTCTACAGGCCGTCTGGGGAAATGGAAACATCGGCTTTATCAAACAGGGTCACACGAGGATTGGTGTCTCCTCCTAATTTGTCCTGGGGTCTGTTCTTCAACCAACATATGGGTGAGACCCTTACATTTCCAGTCCGCCAGCATTCATTGAACCGAGACTTACGTGTTGGTTACCATCTTGGTCTGCCCTGGCTGCCAGAGCAAAACATCACGGACGGTGGCTTAAACACCAGACATCTGTTTCACACAGTCTGGAAGCTGGGAAGTGCAAGATCAGGCTGGCGGCAGGTTCGGTGACTGGTGAGAGCCTGCTTCCAGGCTTCAGATGGCCGTCTTCTCACCTGGTGGAGAGAGTAAGGGCTCAGGCCTCTCCTTTTTCTCTGCAGGCCGCGAACTCCATTGTGAGAGCTCCGTACTCGTGACCTCATGCAAACTGAATCACCTCCCAGAGACCCCATGTCCTCCTGCCGTCACAATGGGGGTTATGCCTTCGACATAGGAATTTGGGGGCACACAGACTTTTAGTCCAGAACAGCTATCTCACACCTCTGCACGGTGACTCAGAAAATAGCAGTGTGGGTACGGAAACTGTGGCGTGAGAGCTGGGGGAGAGCCCAGTGGCTTTCTCAGGCCTGCCAGGACTCAGCTGCGCCATCCCGGGGCTGCGGCTTCTTGCTGGCCTTCGGCGGCCTCGTCTGTAAAATATGGGGCATAAAATTATCCCCATCACAGTGTGGTTCCGAGGATCATGTGAAACAATCCGCGCCACGGCTTCCTGTCACCGCGAGCCCGTGGGCAGATGCTGGACAGCTGCCCGGAGTCATGGTCCCCACCCCACTCCCAGCCTCACCGATGCTCTGCTCCCGGAGGCAACTGCATCTTAGAGTATGGTTTTCATCAGCCAGTCGTACAGTTAGCAGGCTGGGGAGTTTTAGCGGCACCCACGTGCGTTTTACTTCCCCCGCCTACAAGTCCTGCCTCGGAGACAGAAACAAATAGCTCATGGCAAGCCAATGGCATACTGGGCATGTGCAGATTGCCTCCTGTGCTTTGTTTTATCTTTCAGTCAAGGGATCATGACTGTCTTCAGTTTACGTTGAAGGAATTGAAGATCAGAGGGACACGTATCTGGACAGTAGTAGTAATGGTCTCGATGACGGTCATATCCGTTAATAAAATCATAACTGCTAGAGTTCTCGTAGCAGAAGCTCACATATGTTGTGTGCCTTCTGAGTGCCAGGAATCAGGCTAATGTTATACATTCATTATTCATTGATCCCACCCTGCAGGTGTGTGCTCATCCTCCCTGGTTTCAGATGAAGAAACTGAGGCTCAGAGAGGTCCTAGGATCATCTCAAGCCCCATCTCATTGAATGGCGTCATTGGCAGAGGACCAGTTTGCCTCCTGCCCCGTTCACAAGGCTGTGCTTGCTCCCAGAGCCTGTCTCTTCCACAGCCAAAAAGGGGGGTTTGTTTACTTCTGAAAAGTCCCCAAGCTCACCCCTGCTCCCCACCATCCCAGAGTGAAATATTAAAAAAAATTTTTTTAATGCTTATTCATTTTTGAGAGAAAGAGACTACAAGCAGGGGAGGGGCAGAGAGAGAGGGAGATGCAGAATCTGAAGCAGGCTCCAGGCTCCGAGCTGTTACCACAGAGCCTGACGTGGGGCTCGAACCCACAAACCGAGATCATGGTCATGACCTGAGACGAAGTTGGACGCTTAACTGACTGAGCCCCCCAGGCGCCCCAAACTGATTTATTTTTAAAGGGTAGCTTTGCTGCAAAACTAGGCCAAAAGAAAACCAACCAGGGGCCCCCGACCATGGAAACTTCCACCTAGCCCACCCACCTTTGTGGCTGAGCTTGTGGCTGAGTGGGGAGAGAAAAGGAGGAAGTTCAGCGAAGGCTCCAGCGGGCGGTCTTGCCCAGGGCCCATTACCAGGCTGGACTGACAGAGTGTGGTGCGCCTGCGGCTCATCCCGTGTCTAATGGAACAGAAACGAGCACCTCACTGCCCTTGTTTTCCAGCGGCTCGTCTGCGGCTCTGTGAGGTTTATTAATCTCAGAGTCTAATGGAAAATGTGTTGCCGTGTTAAATCCACAGCCACTGTTCACTGCTCAGAGGACTGGAGACGGCGGGAGTCTTTGTCTTATTTACAAGCAGTGCGTGGGAGAGACACTTAGGGCAGAAGAATGCTGTCATAAAAATCCGTGTGGAATTTGAAAGTGTGCATTAATGCATGTGACCAGATGGTTCTAAAATATGCCACTTTAACCAAAAATCATCCTCTGAAAAACTCTTCTGAAGAACATTGACTGCGCATAATAACTGCCTTGAGTAGGGCCGTAATTGTAGAAAATGTATGAGGTACGGGATGAAGATGAGGGAGGGAAGTGGTTCCTACTTCTCATTACAGGGTCCCTCCGAATGCCTGCCTGAAAAAAAAAATCACCCAATGCAGGGAACTGTGGCAGTACTTAGACCATTTAGAATCACTGTGAGTTATTACCCAGAAATTGCTAACCACTGCTTTCTAAGTTATATATTAAAAAAAAAAAAAAAGAAGAAGAAGCTTCCAGATTCTGAAACTCCAGAAGCAACCAGCTGTTAGTTACATGTCACAATATTCATACGGGTGTCTGCGAGTATATTCTTAGGTTTGTTTTCTGCTTGTGTCTTACAAGTTTTAAGGGCCATCAGTCGAAGCGTCTAATAATCTTAACACTGTTGTATTTACACTTGAGATCTTATTATCCTCCCCTTAGCTATGTAAACAGATGAATAACCTGCTTGGGATTCTCCCAGATAGTGCTCGTTGCGGACTTCCTGGGACAATGAGAGGGGAGGCATCCTGTGTCATCCTCTGAGTCTTGTTCATTGGGCAGAAGGGGAGAATGTCCCAGATAAGCCATCACTGGGGGGCAGGCGGGGTTACCAAATAGGCTGCGAGATCTTTGTTAGGAGCCCTCAACTTTTGCACACCACTGTTTAAAATTGCAAGAGGTCATGGGACTCTTTTTTTTTTTTTTTTTTTAAAGGCATCATGCCCATGGAAATGTGACTCTCCTTAGTAGAAAGGCACTGCTCTGCACCAAAAAAGAGCCAGGAAAGCGTTTCATCATCTCTCTGTATTGTGATTAAAACAAACAGGTGCATTTTCGTTGCATTAAAACAGTATTTTCCTTTATGAAGCCTCCTATTTCATATCGCCGTTCAAATATGACACCCACCTTTAAGTTTGCTTAAAATTATTACCGCTTTGTTGTCATCCGCCTATATGCTTTTCAGTGGGTGCTGCCTTCTCATTTGCAGTATACCTTTTAAGGAGCAGTTGGAAGAAAAAAAGGGAAAAAATGTTAAATGTTAATGATTTCTTTCCTCACTGCAATTTTTGTCAGCTCCGTTTTGTACATATATGATTATGAAGCAATTTGCATGAAATTTACACCTTTTCAAATTTTGAAAATTGCCTTGTTGAAAAAGAATCGCTGCACTTCTCAATACCGCACTGATTAATCACAGTTATAGAGTAGACATAACATTTTTATTAAACTCTCAGTGAGCAGGAAAATTAGCACTTCCTGCAATAACCATACTAATTTCATTAGTGAACGTTTTCATTTATAAAGTGCCTCTTCCTTATCTTGAACCTTTTATCCTTTTCTTATTGACCAACGAGAGGGCATATCTTTGGGAGCTGGTAATAAACCATCTTCGTAATACGATGTGACCCCATCGACAAGCTACTGCTTCTAGCCGATCATCTTCCTCGATCGTAAATAGCCATTGGCACCTTTTATCACACGGGGCTCTTTGAGCTATCTTTTTGAATTTCAAATATGATGAGATAGTTTCCATCCTTAAGAGTGTGCAGTGGGGTGGTTATTGGCCAGACCAAAACTCTAAAAGTATCAGGTGGATATAAAGATGAAGAAAATGCAGACTTTTATTGATTTGTTTTCATATAACTTCTTTATTGGGTGCTTATGATAAAGAGGAAATGGGGGAATACAGGAAAGGCTCGTGGTCCTGTTTGATTTTCTAGAAACTGAACTTTGCAAGCAAACTCAGGGAGAAACTAGTGAGGTGGAAATAGGGTCTGCCGGGTTCAGGGCCGGGGATCCAAGCATCTTATTTTCATACAAACTCACAAAGAAGTCTCCAGTTACACCACAAAGTTCTGTCTGAATTGTGTGGGTAGCTGAACTCTTGCGATAATTCTTTATTTTCCATCACCCTCCTAAATGCCAGGTTCTATTTCTGGTGCTGAGGACACGAAGGTGAACCCCCAAGGCAAGCCAGCTACCATCCCCCCAGAGTTTACATTCCAGTGGGGGAGCAAGTCCAGAAATGAGTAAACGACTGGATAAAACCTGTTTGAGCAGTGATGCCTGTTCAAGAAGTCAGCAAACATGGCATCTTCCAGAAAGGAATGTCAGGAGTGGATGGGGGCTGCCTCGAGAAGGGGCGGGCAGGTAGCACTGAATTCGAGGCTTCAAAGATGAGAGAGGGGGAGCCAGAGATTGAAAGAGCCAGAGGAAAAGTGTTTCAGGCAGAAGGAACCGAGAGTGAAAAGGTGCCCTGTGAAGGCAAACGTTATGCGTTGTTGAAGAAATAGCCTTGACCAGAGGGTTGTTCATGTGCCCTGTGATTTTTAAATTTAGAATTGAGGTCTGTGCTTGATGTGCAATATTGATCCTTTCTTTGTGTCTTAAGTGCTTTGGGAAAGCTGTATATATTCAAAGTAAAAGAGAAACATACATTTCTGAACACCCAGGTGTGGAGAAGGGGGTAGTGGCAGCTTCTAAGTGTTAGGAACACAGGTGATTTTCTCTTTGTGTGTGTGTGTGTGTTTTTTTTTTTTTTTACTTATTTTTATTAAAAATTGTTTTAATGTTTATTTTATCTTTGAAAGAGAGGCAGAGCGTGAGCGGG
>NW_027528369.1:2737527-2737859 GCF_008692635.1 Crocuta crocuta
GGGGGGGGGGGGGGAGAGAGAGAGAGAGAGAGAGAGAGAAAGAAAGAAAGAGAAAGGAGACACAGAACCTGAAACAGGCTCCAGGCTCTGAGCTGTTAGCACAGAGCCCAACATAGGGCTCAAACTCAGGAATGGCCAAGTCATGACCCAAGCCAAAGTTGGATGCTTAACCGACTGAGTTACCCAGACACCTCTGTGTGTCATCTTCTTAAAAAGCATGGATTGTATGGCTTTTTATGTGCCAGTTACAGCTTAGAAAGGTAAATAATTCATCCAAGGTCATACTGACAGTAGACTGGGGGGCCAAGACTGACCACACAAAGCAGAAATTT
>NW_027528369.1:2738016-2768016 GCF_008692635.1 Crocuta crocuta
CAGTATATATATATATATATAAAAAATCATTGAATGCATTATGCTTTAACATCACTGATACCTTTCATTGGCTTATGTCTTGTTTTGTCATCTTTCTATATAGATTTTAAAGGGTAGTAGCTATCTTATAAATCTGAGCATCCTTAGAGCACCATGTTATAGAAAATATGCTCAAACTCAACAGTAACCAGACATTGCAATGAACACAAAAATGAAAAATTATTTCACACTCACTGGATTGGAAAAAAAATTAAATACTCTGGCAATACCAAGTAATGGCAAAGATATGGAGTAACAGGAAGTTTCATGCATCCCTGGTCAGCGTATAAATTGATAAAGCCATTTTGGAAAATATTTTGGCATTACCTAATACAGTCATCCATAAGCTATACAGTTTCACTCCTGTGGACATGCCTTTGAAACACTCTTGAGAACTACACAAAGTTCAAGAATGAGTCTGGCACATTATTTATGGTAACAAGAAACTGAAAATTCCCCAAAAGGCATCCATAATAAAATGAGGAAATAAAAGGTGGTACTGGGTATTCATAGAGAGGAATACTAGTTAGCAGTGAAAATGAACGAATGAATTCCCATAACCTGAATTCACATAGAAGCATCTGGAAAACACAATGTGGAATTTACAAACAGTTACATAGATTATATCCACAGTATGATTAAACTTACAGAAAGTCCAAAACATAGGTAGAACTAAACAGATTGAGGATATAAGAATATGTGCTTCATGCCATAAAGAAAAGCGAGTGACTGGAAAATATGACCTGGTGCTTCCCCAGGTGTGGAGTGGGGTGGGTGGGGTGAAGGAGGGAGAATGTCTTGTGGAGGGGCACATGGGGGAAGTATCCCAAAGTTCCATTTAAGTCATTCTGTTTACCATTGTTTAAACCATACATAAGTTACATATATGAACTCTTTTATTATGTATGCCCATTGCACAATATTGAAAGATTAAAATTACTCTGGAACCTTGAAACTGAATTAGGTGTCAGGCGCTTGGCTAACTTGGTTTTTCTACTTCTTAGTCTTGTCCCACTGTGAGATCTCTTGCTGGATGAGAAAAATAGGAGAGTGATATTACCCCACATGATTCTAATTTCTTCATACTCTGCTCTATCCTATGCGCCAGATGCATTTTTCAAAAACACAGTCTTTACCATACTGCTCATCTGTCCAAAACCATTCAATGGCTCTCATGGTCTCCAGGACTGAGCCCATGCTCCCCAGCCTGTCAGTTCTTTTACCAGTGTTTTCTCTGCCTCACCAGTTTTTTCCCCATTATTTCAAAACCTTTTCTTGTACATAATTCTGTGGTCAACCACCAGACAGGGTATAGACACAGCAGTGAACCCTTAACCCATGAGTTTTGTCAGGCTCCTCTGCTTCCTGTCCTTCCAGCATCATCTGCTCATTCTTTTTTTTTTTTTTAATGTTTTATTTATTTCTAGGAGAGAGAGAGACAGCGTGAACAGGGGAGGGTCAGAGAGAGAGGGAGTCACAGACTGAAACAGGCTCCAGGCTCCGAGCTGGCAGTCAGCACAGAGCCCGACGCGGGGCTCGAACCCACAAACCGTGAGATCATGACCTAAGCGAAAGTCGGACGATTAACCGACTAAGCCACCCAGGCGCCCCATCATCTGCTCATTCTTGATCTCTACTTGTACGCACTCCAGTTTCTGTATTTGTACAGAATAGAATACTAAATTATTCTTGATACACCAATGAACACAAGTTTTGCAGCTTAACGTAAGCGGGTCAGGCGTCTGGGCATGTCTTAGCCGGTTTTCTGCTTAGGGTCTCACAGTCTGCCACAGTCAAGGTGAAAGCCTGGTGGTGTTCTCATATAGAAGCCCAACTAGGGAAGAGTTGTCTTCCAGGGTCACCTCCACACCTCCAAGGTCACAAAGGCCGGTTCCTGGCAGACTTCATTCACTTATAGCTGTATGACTTAGGGCTTCTTGCTGATTGTGGCTTGAATCCCCCTGAACAACTAGTGGTGGCCCTCAGCTCCTAGAGGTCAGCCACAGTGCCTCATCACATGGCCTTTCCCAGTATGGCAGCTTACTTCATCAAGACAGCAAAGAGAGTCTAGAACAAGTTGGCTGGCAAGATACTTTCTTATATAATGTAATGTGATCGCAAGAGTAACATCCCATCAGCTTCTGTTGGCTACAATCACTTCACGAGACCTGTCAATGCTCGGAGGGAGGGAATGATCCAAATGAATAAGCACCAGGAGACAGGGATTGTGTGTGGCCTCCTCAGAATCTGACCACCCCAACTTGTGTCTTCTCTTTGCCGCCGACTCATGTCTGTGAGTCCCCTAAAACCAAATCCCATTTCAAGCTGTCTATGATTGCTCCCTCCCTGAAAGCAGCAGGAAGACGACCTTGAGAATCTAAAGGCCAGAAGATCTGCCTTTAAAAAGCCACCATCTACAGCCTTCAAGTTAAAGAAGGAAGATTTTGAAGAAAGACTTCGCCTGCAGTTAATTGCAGTCCTGAGTCACTTTCAGCAGGGATGAGAAATCGCCTCTGGGCTGGTCCCACCCTTGAAGGTGACAGGCCATGAAAACTGTTTTGTTTTGTTTTCATTTTCAAATAGTAGTTGTCAGACCCCTAAAGATTGGGGTTTCTCAAATACTGATCAGAATAGGTGTCTAGGAAATATTTGTTTAGAGGACAGGAGCTGTGATAGACTTGTCCTCACACTGTCCGTTGTCCTGAGGATGTGATGCCCATTTTATATCCCATTATTCTGTAGAGCCATTGAGAGATGTTCAGAAAGCCAAGAGCTGTCTGCATTGATGACAAGAAGACCCAGACTGTCCAATTTTACCCCCTCCTCAGATTCTGTGGCATCAGCTTTGATTGGAGTGGGTCATTTGATTTTCTCCATTCCTTCCTCTAAGCCATGAATTTGACAAATATTTAGTAAGCACCTACCATGCTCTTGGCACTGATATAGATCACAGCGCCATTTTGAAACCATAACGTGAATAATGGGCAGCACACCGATAAAGCCACCGCCTGGTCTCGATTATTTTTAACACCGTAAAGAAAAACTTCATTAAATCAAATCACAGGAACTCCATTTGCTTTTAACCCCACATGGTGAAGATGTGGGATGCTTCTAAACTCACAGATGAAAAATGCCTAGATAAATACTGCAAGGGACATTTTTAAGCATGTAAAAAAATCAGTTTTCATAAGGTTACATCTCTTTACCTCTTTATATAAAACATGCTATATTAAAAGAGAGATTAAATTTTACTCTGTGGAGTAAAATGCAAACACAAAATTATTTTTTCATTTTTCAGAGCATGTACTGGATTATCATTTATTTATGAGGCTTTTTTTAATCTAGAATATATGGAAATCTTTTCTTGAAGCACAGTATAATATTGAATTGGGAATGTTGTCTGACAGTTTCCCTCTTACAGTTGCATAGAATGATTCTCCTGTATGAATTTTTAAAAGAAACTTCAATATACTCTGCATCTGAAAGGGAAGAAGTCATCGCCATAATCTTGAGGAATCTTTTAAATGGCCTCCATGCCACTTCCTCTGTGTTTCCCCAATTTTGTTTCTACTATTTTCCAGAACTCAAAGAATGTCTGGTTTGCTTCCTTTGTCTAAAAGGTACACCCAGCAATGGAAGTTCACCTCCCAAAGGCAGTGTTATTGGTTCAAAATAGAACTATGATACAATTTCTATGTTTCCATTTGTACCCACTTTTTCCTTGCTTGGAGGTGCTGGGCGTGAAAGGGCACTTGTACCCTTCATTCTCCGTGAGGCCCATGTCTTTCCACTGCAGGCCCTTCAGGTCACGTGCTGAAGCCACAGAGCCATGAGATCAGGGACACATAAAAATGCAGGTTCTGGCATCAATCATTTATGAAGAATCCCTCTAAGGTTAGCCCCTCCAAACCATACTATACACACTACTATCAGCTCACTTTTATATGGCTTGATCATGTGCTTTGCATCCCGTTCCCACGTGGTGTTATTGTTGCATTACGCACCACCCTGAAATGGAGTGACTCATCTACAGATTGCCAATGGCAGCCTGGCTTCATTGGTCTCCTTCTGGGACTCAGGCTGTACCTGGTGGGTTATGACACATACTTCCCATGGTGGGAACTGGTAGGTGCCAGTGGCTTGTTAGGGCTAGACTCAGGTCTGGATTCACCTTTCATTGGCCAAAGCCAGTTATGTGGCTCAGCTCAACTTCATTTGGGAAATTTTACATCTTCCATGGAGGTGTGAGGATGTAAAGCGAGTATTTGCTAAACAGGCTTTCTACCTAGTTGTTGGGATTTATTGGAGATAGATAAAAATATCTATATCTCTTTCTCTATATTTATCTTCAATGAATATATTTATCTCCAATGAATATATTTATCTCCAATAAATATATTATATAATATTTCTGTGTTTATATGTTTAAGTATAAAGTAGATTTTTATAAAATTAAATAAAAATGTCTCAATAGCTTGCTCAGACTTTAGCCTCCTTCAGAACAGCTCCTCTAGCATTTGCATCTGTCCCTTACGTTGCATAACTAAGGTAGCCCTGACTCCTAGTTCATCATTCCGCTAGCTCACCTTTCATCCAACCCCAGATTCCACCAAGAAGCACCGGGTCCACGATTCTCAACTTTCGAGCCAGACCAGCTAGAGTTGAACTCCAAACTCCTACTTCCCCAGCTTTGTGACCGTGGATAATTTACTTAACCTTTCTGAGGTTCAGTTACTAAATCATGTAAATGGTGATGGTTGTACCCACATTTGTATCCTTTGCACCTGCGTCATGACATTTTGGCTCCTCCCCAACTAATAGCTCTAGAATGCTGTGTGCTGGCACTCTCTTTGACCCTATCATCCGAGCAGTCTTGGAGAAGGTGCCGCTTTGCAAAGAATCTGTTGCTAGGGAATGTCAATGGTATGACTTTCAATTTAGCACATGCACGGGCGACCTTGTTTGGGCTTGTGCCATTGGTAATTCAGTTTCGGGATTTTACTTGGACAGAACGTATTCAAATATGGTTTTTGCTGTCTATCAATTGTACCCTTACGGCCTCAGTTCTTTCAAACAATGAAGACTTGCTAATTAATATTTTCACAAGAACACTTGTCACGTGGGTGCAAATTTCAAAAGAAAAAGGTATATGACCTTTTTTCTTATAGATACTTTACATAGTTGGGTGCACATCATTTTGACCACCTGCTCCAGAAAGTACTTAGATACCATCTGACCTCAACACAGGACAGTTGAACTAGTTAAAGGCTTTGTGCCCTTTGGCCAATTAAAAATAATCTCACACCATTGAACTGGTCTTTTATCATTTGATGATATGATGCATATATACACCTAATCCAAATACATAGATAAGATTGATGGAGAGATAGACAGAGAGATAGATCTGTAGTTGTTATGAACAGTGCAAAAGAAATTCATTTCCAGCAATGGGTCATTTGGAAAAAGATCAATATGGTACATCGACATTATAAATAAATGAAAATGAATACGACCCCGTGGTTTTCTGAAAGCCTGGTTTTCTGTGTGGCTCCAAGGAGTACATCTCTGACACCTGAAACATGTGTTATCTGTTACAGAACACTTGTTTGTGAGTAGATTTAATGATGAGGGCACATCTCCATAAATGAATAGCATTTGTAATGCTGTTACAACTTTGTTGATTGTTAATATTACTTGAGACATGTCTTCCTTTTCAGAAACCAATACAACAAAATAATAATAATAATAAATAATAATGTTACATCATATCTCTTCTGCATTGTCTTTTTTTTTTTTTGCCTTTTTCATAGTTTCAATGTCTTTCTTTTTTCATGTTGTTATCCACCCCATGTTCACTCTTCCGTTCTCAGTCCTGTTTTTCTTTCTGTTCCTATTTTTTGGAGCCATTAAAAATCCTTGTAATGATTGGGCAATAATTATGAAGCTCCTGCTTTATGGCTGTTACTTTATTAAGTACTAGGGATAAAAAGACAGTTTTTCTTTAGTCTTAAGAAACTCACAGCTTAGTCAAGGAGATAGATACTTAAATAAATTGTAGCAGTGTGTGACAGAACTATGTTTCAGGTATGGAGGACACAGAATAAGAAGTAGGAGAGGGAGGGGAGGTTGGCTCCAAGGATGAGGTAGTATCTTCCCAAAGTTGAAGGTAGAGCAGAATTCAGCAAGTGGGCAAAGGAAAGGGGGTTCGCCCAGACAGAAGGATCAGAGGAAGGGAAGAGCATGGGATTTTCAGAGCAGTACAGGTACTTATTTTTAATCGAGCAGAAACTACGAGTAGGCAGGAGCAGAAGATGGGTCCAGCTGGGGAGAAGGGCCTCAAGACAGGTGCGGTGATGTGCCATGGTGGTGACATTGAGGTGGCATTCATATTTAGAAGAGGAAGCCAGCCAGGCATCCCCTAAGCCTTGGCATGGAGAATTTGAGAGTCGATGTGGTCTGGAGGGCCTCTCTTTCGACCACATTACAGATGGAGCAACAGACTGAGAAATATTTTAGTTTCCACCTCTTTAGAAAACAAATACCATCTATCTGACAAGGCATTGTGTGAGAAATGGAATAAGGAAATATCTTTAAATCCCTTACAGTGATACCTGGAACATAATAGTGCTCAAAAAAATGTTGAAGTTTCTTTTCCTCTTGAAATTAGACTGCCTCGAAGACTCCCTGAGACCCAAGGAAAGGCGTCATCATTTCACTGCAAACCATAGACTTTATTTCTCAATATTCAAACCTCAGGGCTTATGAGGGACTCCTCCAAATAATGCCCGGTGTTTAAGACCCAGTGGCTCCTAAAAGTTTGCTCTTCTGGGTGTGCGCACATGCTTTCTCCTGCAGCCTGCAAGGTCTTTGAAAGCAAGGGCTCAAATTACTGTCTTCTTTGCCCACAACGGGTTCCATTCAGTGCTGATCACCATTTGCAGATCAATTGGCTCTGTGGTCCCAAATAAGAAACACCTCCTCAGAACCCGCTTGGCCCATCAGAGACAAGGAGTTCTGACTCATGGCCAAGGTGGTGGCCATTTGTCCTACCCCAGACAAATGGCCACATGGAAGGCTTAAACAAATGGCACAGAAATAATTTCTTGAGCATAAGTCCACTTTTCTACAGTATTAACTTTATAATCCAAAGGCTCTGGTATTAGTGAATTATAGAAGCAACTTGTGACATTATCTGATTTGCAGAGTATTTGAAGAATTTAAAGTTCAGCTCCATGGCAGCAGTGGGGAGAAAATGGGGAGTAAGAGCATTCTTCCGTGGAGAGTTTTTCTAATTATTATTCATTTCATAATGCCATTTATTAGGGCCTTCATTAGAATGAATTCTTCCCTTAACACCACCCCAAAGATGCCTTGTAATTTCCTGTGGTCATATGCACCAATCCAGGTGGTAATTCCTAGTCTTGAGTCTAATGTAGTAGATGTTGAAAGGATATGTGGTAACTTATTATATGAGCTTAATCATATGAAAATGAGCTACTACCTATATTAGGGTTGATTTCATGCTTAATATTTATTTTAAAATTTAAAAGCTTTCCTGGCCATTTTCTGTTTTTAATTGCTGTTGTATATCCTTAATGCATAGGATATGGTCAGGACAAGAATTTAAAAAATATTTACTATTCTGATGTTATAAAGAAGAAAGTTACATATGATCATTTGAACTAATTGCTAAAATGACACTACATTAATTAGATAATTAAGGGTCTCGAGCATGTGGCTATTGTATTCATTGGGCTGGAAGCCAACGTTTTCTATAGCTGGGAAAATGGGTTAGCATAATTCAAAATTCAATTGCTGTACCCTTTTTCATATGAATAGATAATACAGAATGAGTCTTAAATCTGGATTGGAAAAACTAACAGGAACTGGTTTTATTTTAATTGAGTTTTAAAGCACTTCTAGGCCTTCTCATTGTCTTTATAGTTTAACCCTTTGTCGCTGTGGCCGCGTGCCTTTTAAGTCTTGCTGTCCCACACGTTCACGGTAATGATCTTTCTAGATTTATTGTGAACCCCTAAGGATGTTTTCTTCACCAATAAATGCCTTGAGACTTGAAACCAACGTCTTTTTGGCCGCTGCCCGCACCTCCTCGCTGAGAATGCTGCCCACGGTTTGAAGTCCTTTATAACAGTACATTTTCCAGGAGCCCTTAACTTATCAAGGTTATTTGTCAGGAAAATTATCTCTTGTAACACCAGGTTCCCTACCTTCAGATGACAGGACTTAATACAAAAGTTTTCCCCATACCAACTAGTAGTGTAAGTTGATTTCATATCCTTTTATTTTATAAAGTTTTGCTTATCAGGTTTGTCATCCTCTATTTGAAATTAAAATGTGTGGTCTCCAGGTGACCTTAAAGCAACTGACCCCCAAATCTAATCACTCCCAGCGTCTGTGAAAATCGACAAATATGTCAAGTATAACTCGTGGCATCAAAACATTGTTTTAAATATTTCATTTGTAGGCAAGGCAAGGATCATTTTCAGGTTAGTCCTCTGAGAAGGAGCACTGGGTGCACGAACACCTTTGGTTTCTCTGCTCTATAATCGACAGTCATTATCAACGGGTTGTATGAGCAGAAAATGTGTAGTTATATGTTCTGCACGAGTGAATTATTGATTGGATTTATGGCCAAAAGAATGTTCCTAAGTGGTCAATACATGGCCAAACTATGTCAGGTGAAGGTAAAAAGAAAGAGAGATCTATAATTCTGATAGCAATTTCTGTTGGGTTATGTTACATTTGTCATTTGAGGTTACCATCGGATGTAGATGAAAATGTTAATTACGTTAACACAGATGAAAATATGGTGTCCAGCAGACCCCTTTCAAATAGGGAGTGTCGGTGTTTGTTTGCATGTTGGGATTTTTTTGGTCAAAAATTGTACTCTTCTTTAAGCTGACATGGACTGGCTTGCCAAAATTGTCTTCGGTGGTTAAGGATGGCTTAAAAAATGTGGAGGGGTTTTTGAAAAACTATATGCAATCCTTATGTTTCTCGTTATTAATTGACCAATGACAACTTCTCAAAAATGTCATTAGTCCATTGTTTGTTGATTAGTCCCACTTAAGCAGTTACATGTATCTGCTACGTCATTTCTAGTAGATGACCAAGGACCCCTGCTTAGCAGTGAACTTGTTACTATACAAAGTTATAGTTACTGGAAATGCCTTCATCAAGTTGAGCCAAACTGTGGCTCCCCGCTAGTTCTGCCTGTGGATCCTTCTGCCCCTGATCAGAGAATGTCCTGGCAACACTTTATTTGCTGGGTCAGTTATGAGCGGGTGTCCCAGTTATGATGAGTGGGAACCTGCCATGTACCAGAGCTCTACTAGTTATGAGACTACAGAGGTGATGAAGAGGAGGACATTGCCATTGACATGGCATAGGCTTAAGCACAGGTGCTTTGCATGCTGTCCATCGCACAGCTAACCTACTTAAGGCCAACTTCAGGCGACATGAACAGATATTCACATCATATGAGTGATTGTCTCCCTTCCCTGCTTGGAACAGGGACCTCAGAAACCAAGATGGAATCTTTTGTTCTTGGAGTCCTTGTGCCTGTGCGCCTCTTGGTCGGGGCGCACTGTAATGTGAAGCATTCAAGGCTGTCTTCTCTAATGACCTGGACTTTATACCCAGGCCGCTGTTTCACCTGGTGGTTCGACCAAAGGAAGGGGACCCTTCATGCGCTGTAGCAACAGTTGGCACTCTTGGTCCTCTTAGGCCAGCCAGAGGCAATTGTGGCATTTCAGGAGTAATTCCGACACTATTCGGGTTTGCTTTATGCACCAACTGGTAAGTGTGAGGCGAGACGTCACCCCCTACCATCAACAAAGGGATTCAGAGTCACAATGAATCCATTAAGAGGAGTCTCATTTTCATTTTCTCTGAAGCAGAACCTCAGGTCATAAAACAGAATATGGATCGTAGGTTTTGTGGGGAGATGCAATTGGCTGCAGCTACTTCCTTGAAACCAGGTCTAGAAATACCAGTGTCCCACGCTCATCTTCCCAAGCTGCGACTGAGTCAATGATAGCACAGTGATGACGTGAGTGCTTTCAGTGTCAGAGCGTCTGGCAGTGGGCAGACTGGCCCAGGAGCAGATGCCCTGATGTGGTGTTGGTAATCCTGAGGTTTTTGAGTTAAGTGCTTTTGACATGCAGAATCGAGAGTCAAGGGCAAAGCTGCCTTTTAAATGCTCTCTCTGAAGCTTCCACCTGCAGATGTAATTGAGCCTCTCAGGTGAAGAGCTCTATTAGAGCAAAGCTGGTTAGTGTTGCATGCCTATTGGGGGGAGTATTTTAGGCATCTCCAGTAACTGCTGTGTGACATTGCTGAAGGTCCGAGCCTTCCTGTCCTCCGGTAGTTCACGGAGAAAAATGCCGTGGCGGACATGCTGCTTGAGCTTCTCCATTCGCTGTGGGCCAAAGCAACCCTTCCCTTCATAATCATAATTTACTATCATAAAGTTATTTATGTGATTATTGCCCATCTTCCACACCAGGCTGTAAGATCTGTGAGGCCCAGGACCATGCCTGTCTTTTTCCTTTCTGCTTCCAGAGCATTAACACAAGTCCCAATACAATTACCATGATCACCGTGATCATCATCATCATCACCATAGCTAATATTTATTGCAATATACAATGTGTAGGGCGCCTTCAGAAGGGCTTTATGTGAATGATTCCCTACCCTGGAGCCAAGAATCAAAAGCAAATGGGCCAAGAGGAAAGAACGTGGATTTTGGATACCAAACCCTTGAATCCATGATCCCCAGATATTTATTTCCAGCCTCAGGATTTTGCCACAGCACCAGGTCACTTGATCCCTCTATGCTTACATTTCCTCATCAGTAAAATGGAAGAATAACCCCCATCTGCCAAGTTTGCAGTGAGGACTGAGCACGAAGGTTGCTCTGAGCCTTGTGTACAATGGTCACCCAAGACAAGTGAGCAGAGGTGCTATTTTTATACATGTTAGGGAGGCTGAGAGTCTAGTGAAGGAAGCTAGGTACACACTATGATTCCATTTTCGTAAACGTCAAAAGGTCAAGACTTCCCCATGTGAGAGAAGTCAGAATAGTGCAAGGGGCAGTGTTCTTGAAGGGGATGGAGGGCACCTTCTGGTGGGCTGGAAGTATTCCATCTGTTAATCTGGTGATACAGTTCCATGGATGTGGACATATGTGCTGTGCACTTAATGTCCACACCCTTCAGTGCATGTAAGCAACACCTCAAAAGAAATAATTTGAACGGAGTTTCCATTAATTGGGAGAGTTTTCTTCCTGCCTCCGTCAAAGCACAAAGTAGGTGCCTGGAGTCCAGGTGGTGAAAGTGGAGGAAGGCTGGGATAACCATGTGGCCTGCCTCTGGATTTTGCTGAGGCCTATTCAAAGGCAGTTATGGCCCCATCACTCAAAATCCGAACGTAAAAAGAAATTCTTGAGACACGTCCCTGTGAACTAAATATAGCATCATATTTATAATGTTGTGGTTCTGACCACCCCCGGGCTATTTCTGACCACGGGGACAGCTTAAATGGTGTGACCCATAAAAAGTCATCTGCAAGCTCAGGCCAAATGTTGATCTATTTAGGGCCAAGAGGAGACCAACCTTGGGAGCAGCTCTCCCCAAGGTAAGATCCTAAGCCGACTGGCAATCATTGCCCCAGCTGCTGGCCGGGAGCCTGGGGATTCCTTAGCATTCTTCTCTTTGAGGACCAGCTTTTTAGATGTGGGGCTTCTTCATGCTGCTCCCCAAGGAGCCCACTGATGGGCTCCCAGATGGTCTTTTGCTGGCCAGGAGGACTTGGCATTAAGTCAGACAAGCCCGGGCCCCCAGGAGGCTCCCCATTTTCTATATAACTCCCTTCTCTTTGCCACGGTGACCCCGCCACAGCTCCCTGATTTGACTTAACTAGCACCCTCTTCAATGTCTTCAATGTCACTTCACACCACCACCATCGTTTTTGTTTTTTTTTTTCCCCAGCCTGGCTCAGGCATGTCTTCCTCCCCAGAGGCCTGGTTCCTCTCCCTCTTCCTCCCCTCCCCCTCCCAGACAGAGGCAGACTTCCGGCTTTGATACAGCTCTGTCTGATTGCATTGGCCCTACGTTATGGTTCACCTCTGGGACATCCCGTCCTGTGCCTTCATGAAGGCTAAAGGTCTTCCTTGCTCTCCAGAGATTTCGTTCCAGGCCCACCTATGAAGTAATTGCTCCAGGTAACCTGAGACAAGATAAGGCTCTCTGAGCCTCCACTCTCCTTATTTGTAAAATGGAGAGGCAAGGCTAGCTTTCTTCTCTTCTAATTTTGTTTTTCTAGTTGAACACTATTGTGACATGGTAAGAAATACATATATTGGTATATTGGTCTCTCCCTCTGGCTTCTGCAAATATTTTTGGTCTTTGGCCCTGGTTCCTGATGCAGAGCTCCTCAAACTTGCTATTTCCTGGGTGAGAGGCATGTCTTTTGTCCTAATGAAGCAACTGGTGGTAGGATCCTGGTCACCCAAAAGACCAAGCCATGAGTAGGGGGGCTTGGGAGCTTCACCCCCGCCTCCCATGCTCTGGAGGGAGAGAGCGGCTGGAAACCGAGTTTATAGTCAATCATGTCTACACAGCAAAACACCCATAAAAAGCTGTGAGATGTAGGGTTCTGAGAGCCTATGGAAGGGTGAACACATCCATGGGCTGGGAGGATGGCCTGCCCCACTCCATAGGGAAAGAAGCTTCTGTGCTCGGAACCCTTCCACACCCTATTCTATGTATCCCTTCATCTCGCTGTTCGTTTATAACCTTTAAAGTAGTCTTTGGAGGAGGTTGGCAATTGTAAGGAAACTTCTCCTGGTCATGTGACCCACTCTAGCACATTATGTAGTTTCGGGAGCAGCCGGTGGGTCCTTCAATGTGTATCTAAGTCTGGACGGAAGTTCTGGGTAACCTGGCACCTCAAACTTGAGATGAGCATCTGTAGTGGGGGCAGACGTGTGGTTCTGAGCCCAAGCCCATGGGGTCTGCGTGAACTCTGCTCAGTGTCAGGAGTGAATTGAATTGCAGGACACCCAGCTGGTAGCGGAGAATTGGTCTGTGTGGGGAGAAAGCCCCACCCATCTCGTGTCTGAAATATTATGGGTGAGATGAAAGGAAAACCAGTGAGTCTTTCCCAAAGAATGATTTATCATTTTTAGTGCCTACCATGTGCCACTGGTGGCTTTATTTAGATGCTTCTTTACTCATTATCTAATTTAATTCCCCATTCACACTGCAACATCACTTATGCTTTCTGTTTTAGAAAAGAGAAAATAGTGACTCAGAAAGATTAAGTAACTTGCCCAAGGTGACCGAGGTAGAAGTTTGATATTAGGAATAACTAACATTTATTGAGTGCCTTTTGTATATTTGAAACTGTGGTAAACCTTTCATACAGATCATCTCATTTCCTCTTTACCACAGCCCTAGGTTAGAGATGCCAATATCCTCTCTTTGACATAAGGAAATTTCGATTTTGAAAGGTTAAGTAATGTACCCAAGGGCATCTGTCTATAACTGGGAAGGGGGGGGGGGGGGGGGTTTACAGACTCAGGTTTGTGTGAGTCTGAAATTCATGTCATTTCTATTATATATGACACTGCATCCCTTCATACCCTCAATAAGAAACCCTCATCCCCCTTTTTTAAGCCTAAAAGATATTACCCCACAATTCCACAGCATCTGAAGTTGAAAACTCTATGAACCCATGAAGAAATCTAGCTATTTGATAATAGAATAGTATAGTGAGTGAGTATTGGTTTTAAAATTTGTATAACATTTCAAGAAACCAATGGAATGGAGGATAACTCTTTAACAAAGAATTAAAAAAAAAAAATCCAGCAACTGTCAGACTTTTATCATTGTGCCATTCATAATTGATTCCAAAATTGCATGGATTTCAACTTAAGTGTCTTATTGATTATCCTGAAAACAAGGGATCACCTGGCACTTCCCTCCCCTGATTACCGTAAACAGAGATGTTGATCAAAAGAAATATTTTCATTGGCGTCGGACCCATGGGGTGTTCTGATGCATTGGTGTGGGGAGTAAGGGAACTATGACCCAGATCTACAGGTGCTTGATCATGGCCATTGTCTTGTTTTTGAGGAGCTGGAGACAGAAGTCCATTGGTTAGTCAATGCAGTCTTGACCTGTTTTATACCCTTGGGCTGCCAATTTCTTCCTGGTAAAGATGCAGCATGGCCCATTGAATGATAATTCATTGCTGCCAGGAAACATTAAGTCTCTTAAGTGACATCCTCTTTCTGTGTGTTTACTGTTGGTTATGTAAATCAAGCGGCCTTCATCTTGGAAAGGATCAGAGTGTTTACAGGGGAGTCTACAGTTTCTTCTGTAGCTATAATTAGATACAACACTAATATGGCCCTGTGGTTACATTCAGTATTTCATGTCTGCTTCCTGTGTGGCCACGATTGCGCCCCTCCATGGAGCTGACCCCTGCTCGCATTGCTGCAGAGCCTGGCACCCGTGTGGGGAGGGCCAGTGTTGGCAAGGGAAGTGGCAGAGTTTTCCCTGGTGGCTTGGTTACTCCTACTGGTTAATGCCCATGTTTCTTATTCTACATATATAAGTAAAAAAAGAAATAAAAAGCCAGCAGACAGATTGTGAAATGGTGGAAGCCTCTAATGGGAGGCGCTCCTGGGGTGGTTGAAGAGGAGCAGTTAAAACTCAAGACCGGCTTAGACAGTCTAGTTGCTGCATTCACATTCCTAAGCCCGAGTTGCTTCATGTGGGGGATAAAATGGCACCTACTTGTATCATTTGAGGCACTTTGGGCTGCACGTAGCGGGAAATACAACTTGCAGTGATTTCAATGGTATTAAAAGGTGTTACACCACTTAATCTGAAGTCCAAAAGCAGGTGGCTGCAGTGGTGACATGCCATGATCTGGCTTCACTTCCGTGAGATTCTTTATCAGTTGTTTCCTCAGAGTCTCTCTCATATTTTCCATATGGCTTCAGCAATTCCTGACATAACCAGAGAGTATAGTGCTAGAGGACAGAAGGTACCTTCTCTTCTTGTATGTGTCACGCAGGAACAAGGGAACCTTTCCCCAGAGCCTCTCACCAGATTTATCCTGACACCTCATTGACCAGAACCATATAAAATGCCTATATCTATACTCTGGTCACTAGTGAAGGCTTTGGACCTGCCCTGACTGGGGCCTTAAGCCACGGAAGAGTCATAGCCCACTTGTAGTCACGTGGCGGAAGGGGCTTCGTCATCAAGGGGGAGACGGAGGATGAATATTGGATGGATAACCACGTATCTGCTACATGACCTTATAGGGATATGAAAGTTCATCAAAATAAGGCTTGTGAGACACTTAACAAAGTACATGGCACATGGTCGCAACTCACCAAACTTTAACCATCACAGTGATGATTGACAGCAGTAACAGGAAGTGGGCTCATAGAGATATCTTGGTCACTGTTGCAAAGTAGTTGTTATGGTCACTTTAAGAAGGTCCCTCTGCAGCAAATAGATCTTTTCTCACCCCCTCCGACCTTTGCTCTCATCCTTCTCTGACACATCTCTCTTTCACCTTGAGTCCCCATTCCACAGTTCTTATCAAGAGACTGTGAGGTGCTAGACTGTGAAGTGTTGACCAAAGTCAACATCAGGTAACTGGATTTTGATTTCAGGGAACTATCTCTGTCTTGTTTATCATCTCTATCATCTCAGATGAGTTTATCTCATTCTCTGAGCCTCAGTGTACCAAGGTGTAAAATGGGGACAACCATATCAGTCTTCTCTGCTATGAGGGAAACAGACTGAAATGACCAACTTAAACGCTTCATTCAGTAACTGCTTCCTGAAGTTGGAGACTAAACCACTTCCTTCTACCTGCAGACCAGGTGGGGTCATTTCTCGCATGCGACGCTAGCTGGTGAAAAGTCGGTCACTGCAGCTTCTGTGAACTACCACCACCGCCCCTGCTTTTCTAGAAAACAATCAGCGACCGCTCACTGTACACATGTGCTCAAGCCACTATAACCACGAGTGTTTGTAACAATGCGCCTATTGACTTCTTATTTCAATAGATATCCAGATTTATTATCCCTCAAGGTAAACATCGATTTTACCTTTGTCTCAGTCAATATTTACCTCTGAGGTCAATACATGTGGATATTCACCTCAGCTGCAGTCAATATCCATTTCGTATTACAATATACAATATACATATGTGAACATAGAGCACACCATGGAATGTGAAGCAGTCTGGAAGACAAGGAAGCTTCTTGCAGAATAGGTGTGTTCTTTTTCTTTTTGTTTTTGTTTTGTTTTTACCATATCACTGTTTAGAGGTCAGATTCAAATTCACCAAAGAGAAAATATGTATATTGTGTAGATGGCTAGTATTTGGGGAAGGAATGCATGATATCAGATAAACATTTCAAGCAGTCACTTAATGGTACTGCCCTAAATATGGTTTCGTGAGATTTTCTAAGTTAAGTGGGAGCCTTGAGGAGGTTGGTATGCAGGCAGGTTATAAATTCAGTAAGAATGGAATTATTTACATAGTCAGGACAGGGCGTTGTTTCTCCAACCCCTGGATCCTCAGAGCCGCTGGTTCCTGAAGCCGGAGCAGGAAGAGGAGAAGGAGACCTCTAGGGAACAGTCGTTGGCTGCCAGCTGGAGCTGGGAAGCCCGGCCTGGAGAATCATGGCAGGGCCTGCACGGGAGCCCAGGTGCGTGAGTCGGGAACTGCACCTGGCCGCTGGTCACAGGGTGGTAAAGTCTTTCACACAAAGGAAGACCGGCAACGAATACTCCAGCCCTGGGGCAAGCCACTCCACGGCGTGGTCAGGTACGCAGCCTGCTCCTCTCTGCTTTGCCAGGCCGCCTCCATCTTCATGATGACCACCTGGTCCAGAATGACCAGGAACCGTGAAGGGGAAGAGGTAGAATGGAGACTGCCTCCATTTCAGGGAGCCCTCAGAGAGGCCCCCCAGACACTTCTGGTTGCTTCTCATGATTAGCCGTGATTTAGTCACTTGGTGAAACAGACAGCCGCAAGGGCCCATGGGAAATGCAGCCTTCGGGCCAGGCTCTAGTGTGGAGAGGCTCTGGGGCCAAGAAGAGGGGGAAATAAATATTTGGGACACACCGACAGCTTCTGCCACACCAGACACCATATATAGAGGGAAAGTTTGTGCCCACCTAGAACCCATATGATGGTATTAAGAGGTGGGGTCTTTCGAAGGTGGTTAGGTCATGGGGGTGGAGCCTATTGAACAGGATTAGTGCTCTTATGAAAGAGACCCCGTTCCGTTATGTGAAGACAACAGTGAAAACTAGTAAGCCTGAACCTGTTCAAGGTATGAAGCAGAGGCGGGCCCTCACCAGATACCGGGTCTGCTGATGCCTTGATGTTGGGCTTGTCAGCCTCCAGAATAGTGGGATGAAATATATTTCTGCTGTCCATCAACCACCCTGGCTGTGGGATTCTGTTACACCAGCCCAGGAGGACTCAGGCACTAGGCAACACTACCTCATCCTACCTTTCTCCCTTACTGTATCCTGATTCCTTCAGAGATCACAGGGCTTCATCCCGAGTTTGTACTGTTATAACTGAAGTTGTGTCTGCCCAGTATTTCTTTCCCATCACATTTGAACTACTCACAGTGCTCTGTTTTCCTGTGGGCAGCTCCTCGCTCACTCTTCCTGGTAGAGATGGGGGCTGTTGATCTGAAAACAGCCACCATGACCCCCAGGGCACAAGGACGGGCACGTGGCCCAGACCTGCCGAATCGCAGCTGCCCTCTCGTGGCTACCTGCCCAACTGAGGACTGAGCATACACAAAACCAGGACTCTCCCAGTCCTTCCATGGACTATTCTGCGGCAGCTGGCAAGGAATGCTTTGCGTGCCTTCACCCCACACAGCTAACCCAGTGACCCCACTGCGTGGCCCCAAGTTCCCGGGTCGCAGAGAAGGAGGCTGCCTACTGCAACAACAAAAAAGAGGTTTAGAAAGTCCCCAGCAAGGGCATTGTAAGGCCTCTCCCCAACATCTCTTCCCCCTGCCTTATAAATGCCTATACTTTAACCTGTTCGCAACTTCATCTCCTCGAATCCTTAGGGCCTTTTTAACCCCACACACGAAGCAAAACCATGTGCATACATCAATTCATGGCACCCCATGCAGCATTGCACAGGCAATCCCTGAGACTTCCCCGGACTCCTATTTTTAGCAATCTTCGGTAGCAGCAGGGCCCAAATCAGCTCATGCTTTTGTATTTACCAGAACAAGATCTGACCTCTCTTTGTGTTCCCTGACTCCTGACAAAGAGGGCCAAGGATGCACCCTGACATTGTCCTGTTGTCTTTTGCCTTGTTTATACCTGCTGGAACACAGCTCACCCTGCCCACCCAGCCACAGTCCAAAACCCCTAAGAAGAATCTCACTCCTGGGTTCGCCATGACTCATCATTTTTAGATCATATTAACCATGGCACCCCCACCTCCCTTCTAGAAGGGGCTGGTGCAGTTTTGTGTTCTGTGGAATGCAGAAAGGAACTTCAAGCCATCACACCTGGAACTTAGGACCCAATAAGTCGTCCTGAGCCACACCTGGCTCCTTTGTCCTATTTTACAACTCATAGACCCCCTCCAGCTTACTTAAGGCTTTATTTATTTGGCATTCCGAAAACTCTACAGCCTCCGTCCCTTGGGATATAAATTAAAGCAATTTCGTTTTCATAGTTTCTCTGTTTGAAATCCCTCATTGTTTATTTAAATAGTAGCTGATGCATTTTGCAAGTAAAGAACTATAATTAAGGGAACAAGAAGGGCTAGTCTCTCAGGGAAGTAACAGTCTCCTCTTGCAGTAAGCCCATCCCAACTGTTGAACTTGCATTCTTGCTCCCTGCAAAAGGGAGCTGGCCCAGGGAACCAGAGTTTGGGGAAGAGCACCTTGTTTTGGGGGGGGGGGGCTCGGGTAGCGGCAGTGCACACAGGACTGTTCCAACAGTGGTAGCTGCAGGGGAAGACATTGCAGAGGTTGCCAGAGCAGCCACGGAGGCTGGGTAGAGCCATACTTCATTGCCAACAGCTGCTGCGGACATCGATCAGGAGTCAGGTATCTTACTCCCAGCAGAAGGTCCAGCCATGGTGGGACAAAGGAAGCCACAAAGACAGCAGCTACTGGAAAGGCTTCCTTTCCTCTTTCCTGAAACTGGAGCCATGGCTTGTTGCTCCTGGCTCAGATCCGAGAACCTTCTCTTTCTTTTAATCCCCTCAGATGGCAGCCGCATGACCCCCATCTCCCTCCAGCACATAGCGTGCAGTTTTGGTTGGGATCGTGGATTGCTCAAGGCCATGTCACGTCGTTGCAACAAACCTATGCGCTCGTGACTACCTGTGGCTACATACAAGGCTGGCCCTCTCCATAGTGGTCCTTGGTCTCTGCCCCTGACCCCATTACCTATCACAGGTAAATGATGTACCCAAGAGAGAGCAGGCAGGGCTGCCTGCCTCTTGGTCAGCCAGTGAGGATGCCTCGATCTGTGAACCATCCTCAAAATGGCGTTGGAGTGGCTCACCAGTAACTGCTGTCAGAAATCAGACCTCAGTAGAGTAGGAAGGAACCTTCGTGTTTCAAGGAGGTGAAATGTATCCTCACAGTGAGAAAAGGACTAAATTGTGGAGAATTTGGTTAGTTTTTCATTCTTCTTTCTGCTCAGTTTTCTTATCCAATTTTCTGTAATAATATCTGACATACTCACGTACTAGACACAATACATGGGCTTTATTTTTATTTTTTTCTAATTTGAAAGTGCCATAAAACATGGGATGATCTCTGCAGCCTCCCCGAAGGGAAGGTGGATATTTAGGACTCACTGCCTTTATTTGTTCACTTGTGTCATGCAATCAGTATATTTTGAGATCCTACCTTGCCGGGCTCTGTGCCAGGCCCGAGGGTGGAGCCGGGGGTGGGGGCCTGTCAAGATGCTGGCCCTTCAAGAGCTGATCATCTGGTGGGGGAGGTGTGCAGTCGTTACGGTCACCCCCGTCACTGGGGTTATGGTGGGGAGGACGTGGGGCTCCATGGACGCCCACAGCAGGACTATCTAGTTGACCCTGGGGTGGGCACATTTCGGGTGCTGAGGTGGCTTTCAAGAATGAAGACAGTGGGGGCGTGATGGGTGAGCAGGGCCAGCCAGCCCAAGAGGAGGAGACCATGGAACTCCTGGTACATGCACTCCAAGGTGACTGTCATCAGGGCCCACTTGGGAGGAAAGCACGCCCTGGTTCCCTGGAGACCAGCGATGAGACTTGATTTGGGAAGTAAACAGGACCTGGCAGAAAGCGCACAGAGAAACCCTCTTCATTAAGCGAGTGAAGTGAGCGTGGTGAATGCCCACCCATAAAAAGAAAATCATAGAAACCAGCAGGGTTTCAGCCACTCTGATCTTTTTGCTCTGATCTCAGCAGTGATGAGGGCTGGCTTTGAGGGGTGGGGATCACACACCCTACATCGGCCAAGTCTCCAAAGCACCCCCGCCAAGCTTTTCCCAGTAAGCATGCAATCTAAGCAATATGCACCTCCTGGCTCTGCAGATGCGATTTAAAGACAAATTCTTTGGGCCCACAGCACCCTTCCTTCTTCCAGCCTGACCGCGGCCCTCTGCCTTCATCCTCCATAGAGATCCTGGAACTGCTTGGAGTCTGGAAGCTACTTTGTGAAAACCGCTCCTGACCTAGTGCTTCGTTTATTTTAATCGGTGGCTGACTTTATAAAGAGAAAACAGCTTAGCAAGCACTCAGTAGAGTAGATTGAACAGTCTCCATGAGCTTTTGTGACACGCATAGGACAGGTCTCCATTGCTTTCTTTCTCCCTCATATGTCAATCAATCCATCGATCAATTAAGCAGATACTTAGTAACACCTCCTGGATGCCAGGCACTGTACCTGGTGCCTTATGCACTGCCTGATTTATACTTTGGAACCCATGGCTGCTTTGTACACACTGCCATCATTTTGCAGACAACTTTTCCCCGCGTGAGGGAGGGCTTTTATCCTGGATTTTCAAAGCAATGTCCCTGATTTATTATCAAGCATTTCTCCCTCCCCCGCTACACACATTGCTTTCTTCTTTCAGAAACCATGCTGGTGACCTGTTTTAAGAAAGGTTAAAAAGCCAGCACTTAGATTTTTCTGGAAACCTTTCAATTAACCTCATTAGGTCTGCTTTATTTATTTTCTTTCATTTCTCATGCTTTTATGCCTTCCAAACCCCTAAGTTGTGGTGCTATAGTGATTTTCTATAGCATGACTCAGTAGCCAGGACGTTTTTAATAGGAATCGCAGTATATGAGTTTATAATATATATTTTTCCACGAATATAGTGAATGTTTGCCAAGTCCCCCCTCCCCCCCCCTTTTTTTTTTACCTTTTTAAATTCAGAAATTTCTAGCTGTGTTTATTCCTCTCGTCAGCATACTTTATCATATCAAAGCCTTTTCAGACACTGTAAAACTACTGAGTTATGTTTGGGTCATGTTTTGCGGGATGCCCTTTAATACTGTAGCTTTAGAAATGCAATTTTCAGCCTCTGCTTATTAGAATATGATAAAGTATTCCTGGTCTATGTCCAGCTCCACTAATCTCCAGACTGCGCTTCATGAATTAAGCATGAAGATTTTAGTCAATGTGCTTTCAAAGACCAATGTTTAGGGAATCATAGATTTTCTACAAGCTGAGGGAGAAATCTATAATAGGAGGAACTGATTTTCAAACATCATATTCTCAGGAAGAAATGACCAGTTCTGGCCCAGAAACAGAAAATATTTCACTATCAGAATATTCTAGAACCAGTTAAAGCCACATTGTGCTGTTTGGTTTGTTAAAGGGACGGTGCTTTAAAATGTGTGAGACCGTCTATCAGTCTATCACGTGGGAGGATTTCAAATGACTGCTTATTTTGGAAAGCTCATGTAGATTGGCTTAAAATCGAGAGGGGAATGCAAATTGAATTTATAAGGTGTTATTAACTTCACAACCCACCCCCTGTCCCTCCCCAACCCCTGTGCATGTTGGTTCATTTTGCTCTGATGTGATTCATTAAATACCAGAGATCTCTGCTCCTATATGAGAGATCTCCCTGGGGGGAGAGACTTTGGGGACCCATGGATGCCTTACGAGGCAAGCTCTTGAGTGGATAATGTCTAGGAACCCCGAGTGTCTCCTGATTTGGTGTGTTTCATGGCCGTCGGCAGCAAACATTTTGAAATCACTGTGCTACATGACATGCGAGCCACCTCTCCACTAAAATGCAAAAGGCATGAATATGTGAGTGACTGTGAAGCACCCTGAAACTGGGCTACTGTCCTCTGAGTTGGAGCAACCCCTGAAGCCTTAGCCTCCATGTTTGGTGGGTTCATAACTGGCATAGTCATGGTTACCTTCATAATAATAGGCACTTTGAGGGTAGCATTGGTTCTGTGCCAGACGTTGTGCTTAGCTGTTGACGTCAGTAGCTCACCCGAATCCCCGTTTCTCAGTGAGGAAACTGAGGCACGGGGCATTTCAGTGACTTGCTTGGGTGGAGTCAGCATGGAGGCCAAGACTTGTTTGGGCCCCTAAGTGTAAACCACACTCCCCCCCCACTTTGTGGCTCCAGAAGCAGGCCCATGTCTTGAATGTGGTGGGTAAGAACCTGGACCCTTGGCTGCTCGGGCTCGACTCCATTGGTTGCTGATGGACGCTCTCCTCCCTCCTCCAATTCTGACATCAAGACAGAAATGTAAATCATCTCCAATTAGGGGGCTGCTTCTTGAACATTTTCCTTTTGAGGAAGACAGGAAAAATCTCAGCTCGTCTAGCTTTATCTCTGAACCTACGGGATCTCTCAGGGGCTTTAAATTAATCAATCAATCCACAGACATTGAACTGAATCTCTACCTTGAGCAGGAGACTCCACAAAGTGCTTTAAGTGGGAAAGAAACCAAAGGGCCGACCGCCCTGCCCCCAGCCATAGCCCAAGGCTGCCTTCCATGGCTGGGGGAATCAGCCTGTCAGTTCAATCACATAGCCCCTGTGACTGGTGTTTCTGACTAAGCTGGCCCTGTGGACAGCTCTGGTCGTGTGTAGACACGGCCTCAGGAGGGGGCAGTACATCCGTCTCTTTTTGAGTCCTTGCCATTTAATCAGTACTGACACAGTTTTATGAGAAATGCAGCAAAACCCAACCCTGTCGGTCACCATTTGCTACCCAGTCTCAGAGCAGCACCTGCAGAACTAGGTGTGCAAGGGCGCATCCCTGAACACCTTAGGTTTGTGCAGTGGGGTGTGCAGGCCATGGGGGGCATGGAAGTGTTGCCTCCAGGTGACCCGGGGACTGCTGAAGAGTATTTATAGGGTGACTCACTCTCTGAGTCTCTCAGACATGCTCTGGGATGTGCTCTTTGAAAGGGACACCTGTTCTCTACCTGACAGTGACTGAGCTGTAGCATTTTTAGGACTCACAGGTGCCGCAGAGGTCCCTTGTGGGTTCATGTGGATAAGAGAGGTGAGCCAAGTGGAGACTCGAATGTAAGAGTAGCAGTCTTTTTTTTTTCTTTTCTTTTAAGTTTATTTATTTTTGGGAGATAGAGAGAGAGAGAGAGAGAGAGAGAGAGAATCCCAAGCAGGCTCTGCTCTGTCAGTGTGGAGCCCAATATGGGGCTCGATCCCACGACTCTGAGATCATGCCCTGAGCTGAAATCAGGAGTCTGATGCTTAACCAACTGAGCCACCCAGGCTCCCCTAAGAGTCACAGCCTTGCACGCTGGCCCTTTGTGAGTTTACATGGCGTCTCTCCATTTCTCAGTATTGGCCACCAGTGCGCTTTTTGTTTTAAACCCTCGATGCACAGGGTGAGCCTCTGGGCCTGAGGAATGGAAGCCACGTGCAGGACACCCGCTGTGCCTGCCCTCAGAAGCAGCCTCCTTGCTTTGTGCCGCTACAGTCCTCTCAAGGTGAAGTAGCCCACGGCAGCTCTGAGACTAGAATCTTCCAGACTTTTCAGTAAACCCTTGTGGCTAAAGAAACCATGGTAAAACTACAGCAGGACCACAGGGCATTAAATACATGAGCCCTGAACACAGACCACCTGAGTGCTCTAGACCTTGATTCTTCTGAACAGCCACCTAGATAGCATTCACTTCTCTGAACCAGAGATCTAGAGCAGATTCAGAGACCATTGTCGGGATGACTTGGGTCTAGAAGCCTCTCCCCAAGGTGTCTGTGAGGAGCCTCCATGCTGGCCCCATGGCAGCTCCGTCCTCACGGGGACATCTGTGGCTTTGAACACACTTGGGAAGAGGGCACAGCTCCCCTTCTTTCCAGAGCCTCTACCGTGCATCCATCACCACGAGAAGCATTGCCCCCACACACCCTCACCGAGGGCCCACAGAATATCTGGAAAGTGGACACGAAACCCTGCTTTTCCACATAAGGCACCGTGGGCTTCAGGGAAGGGACAGCCAAGGTCAGTTGTCTCCCTAGAGGGAAGGATGGAGAGGCAAATCCAAGTTGGCTTCTCTCTAGACTCAAACAGAACTTCCTCCATCACCAAGATCCCTTTCTCCTTCTTAGCTGCCTACTTCCTTTTATTCACTCAGGGGAGCCTGGGCCCCTCTTTGACTCTTTGGGTTTTGTAAAAGGTGAGTTGGAAATTCTGCATTCCACAGACAGGTAGAAGCCGACCCAGGGATCAACACTAGCCCAGCTCGGCATGTCCCTTCTCAAGTAGAAGGTCAAAGGACAAAAGGGACTGTGGCTGCCCTCCTTGACCAGGGGATAGGAATCCCCCAGCAGAGAGGAGAAAAACCAGGAAGGAGAATAGAATATATTATTTCGAAGCAATTATCCACACTCCCTCCCCCCCACCCCCGCCACCTCTCTTTTCCAAATTGTAAGTTCCTTTTATATAAGCACTTTTCGTTAAAGTGGAAGAAATAGCTTTACCCGGGGTGTAAAATATATACTTTCTAATGTAAATCAAGGAGCTATTAATCCTGTAATAAGAACACGGTAGTATATTAATTGATGGAAATTGTGGAGTGGAATATTCATAATCAGCAGCGGTCTTTTCTTTGGAAGGAACAAAGGATTAAGTTAGGGAGACAGTAATGGTATTGTTAGCAGGCTATTTCAATGATTTTCTCCGTGAAAGAGTAGAGAAAGGTGAAATTTCAACTGGGAATATTAGACTATGCAGATCTCTACCCAGGGGTATTACACTCTGCTCAAACCTCCGCACTCTGCTTTGCCTTACGATCCTATTGTTTTATTAGCGGAATCATTGCGTGTTTCATTTTGCTATAGTAATAGCACAGTGTCTGTCTAACAATAAATTACAGAGTCAGGCAAACAATGGTTTTGTATTTGGGATACAATGAAATATCTTATTAAAATTCAGACTTCTTTAGGTCCCCGAAATTAGAGTCTTATTTTAAAATGATTCCACTGGGCTTAATACACTGTTTTGAACTAATCACACTAACAGAAATCACTCTTTTGTCAGAGTGCGGAGGACTCTGGGACTTACCTGTTTCCTTAGTATTTCTCCATTCATAGTTTACCCTCAGATTCTCTTCTGGGTCGATCACGCTGGTTCCACAGTGGAAGGTGTGCTAATGGCATCACTGTTTTGCTCACTGAAGACAGAATGAGCTCCAAAGATGCCATATCCTTCCTGCCACATTCCTCACACACAATTCTGTCCTGGACGTCACCGTGATAGTGAAAGTAATAGTGATAACGCATAGTTTTTTAATGCTCGCTTTATGCTGGGCACTGCCAAAAGTGGCGTCCATGAGTTCTCTTGTAGGATCCTCGTTCAAGCCGATCAGAAACAGAAACTGTCGTTCCCTCCATTTCACAGATGTGAAGACTGAGGTTTAGAGTAGTGGCGCGCTTGGTCACTGCTGGTCCTGGAGCCCGAGGCTCTGCTGTCTGGTCTGTCATACTCTTTGCGTGTCACGGCTGGTTTATGTTCATTTCTCTTTACAATGCCATGATTAGAACCCTCCTGTGTTCTTGAATTCATCAAGACTTAGTACTTTTTGCCTCTCCAGCACGTTTTTGGAGGTGGTGAATGGGGTCAAGGCAGAGCAGTAAATGCAGTCAAAGGTTTTCTTTTTTCTTTTTCAGTTGCTGGGTATCAAGTCTCTCTACAGGGACCAGGCTCCGTGTTATATGTTTTATGTTTGTCATCTTCCCTCAGCCATATTATTTGCATTGTACGGGATGGGGCATTGGACGTTCAGAGTTTTTTTTTTTTTTTTTTAATGTTTATTTATTTTTGAAAGGGGGAAGGGGGAGGGACAGAGAGAGAGAGAGAGAGACAGAGGATCTGAGCAGGCTCCATGCTATCAGTGCAGATTCCCATGTGCGGCTCAAACTCATGAATTGTGAGATTATGGCCTGAGCTGAAGTTGGACTATCAACTGACTAAGGCACCCAGGTGCCCTTGAAGCTCAGAATTTTAAGTCACTGCTCAGGCCTCTCTGACCCCAAGGCCTGCCTTCTTCTGAGCCTCAGCTGTGTCATGGAGATTCCATCTGATGGTCAGGAAATGGTGCCCCATGAGTGGACATAGGAAGCCATACACATTGAAACAAGCAAACACAGGGGCGCCTGGGTGGCTCTGTGGGTTAAGCGTCTGACTCTTGCTTTCAGCTCAGGTCATGATCTCACAGTTGGTGAGATCGAGCCTCGCATCAGGCTCTGCACTGACAGCACGGAGCTTGCTTGCGATTCTGTCTCTCCCTCTCTCTCTCTCTCTGCTCCTTCCCTGCTCACACTCTCTCACAAAATAAATATATTTTTTTAAATAAGAAAACACAAAAATTCTGAGATGAAGCTGAAAGAGATCACTGACAAAGGAGCCTCTCTTTGACCAAGCCTCAGGCACGCTCCTTGAAATCCTCTTCCTAACTAGGCCTTGGCTTTTGGACTTTGGCATCCTTTCTTTGCATGGCCTAATTTTAGCAAGACTCACCCATCTTCAGTATCTGATCATCTTCCTTGCCCCCCACCTCCCCCAGGTACTATCGGATCACCCCGGCCTGCCTCCAGCAAGAATCCTGTGGGGTCAGTTAGCCAGGATTGCCCTACCCACTTAGTAGTTTTCCATGGACCTTCTCCACCCTGCTCCTGAGCTTCCATGTTGATTCGGAGTGGAGTCCGTGTCCCTTCCCTACTATGAAACGCCTCTGCGGCAGTACACACACCAGGTGAGGTAGTTCCCCTGAACCAAGTCTAAATCCGCCTTACCCTTCTTCAAGAGTATCATGAATATGTTCTCCAACACCATTTTGTTGCTTCACTGGTTAGATCCACTGGGGTTGGGATGGAGACCCCAAGGGACCACTCTCCCCCTAGCTGTGGATCTCCACGGGCAGCCCCCAAAATCAGAACCTGTGTTTGGAGGATGCTAACCAACATTCAGCTTCTGTATTTGGGTGGGCTTTTGCTGCCCACAAAAAGAATAAGTCTCAAGTAACTATCTAGTGTGTCTGTTCATATTTATGGTGAATGCCAGCACAGTCTTGGTCTGCCATGCTGTCCTTCTTCCCTGCCCCCCCCCCCCGAGGAACGCTCTCCTCAGCAGATGTTCATTTATAAATATGGCCCCTCGCTTATTCAGTAAATATTCATGGTGCTCGCATGTGCCAAGATGGTGCTGCGATATGGTACAAGGATGAACGGAAGACAATCGTCATCTGTCACATCCCCAAAGCCCATCTGTGACAAAACTTTCACCAGGCTGCTTGAAAAGAGAGAAAAATATAGACGAATTAGTGAATTTTCTCGTAAAGCACATCAAATCTATTTTTTAAACTGTCATTTATTTTAGAATTGTATCTTTCACCCACTTTTTTTTTTAAATGTTGTCTTTTCCTTTAATAGAGATGACAGAAAATGGTAGTTACGTTTTCCTTCTTTTTTTGTATCTTACTTTTTCCTTTTTTTTTTTAATGGTCTTTCTCTTTGTTTTCTTTATAAAGTCTTTAACTGGCAAAATGAAAAGTTGAGAAGTTTATGTCAGTGGCTCCCCACCACCACCCCCCCCTTTTTTTTCTTTTTAATTTTACTAGAACTTAACTCGAAAAGTCTGGGAATGTCTGATGTCTCTATATCCAGTAAGCTTGCCACTTGCCACTTGATACTCCATTGTTGCCTGATGATTTTTTAAACGTTAGCCCTGTTTCTCCAGCCTTCTGCTTCGTCCGTCTCCCTCAAGGTGTGCCGTGCTTAGGCAGGCTGTAAGTAATCAATACTTGGTGATTTGACTTCTTAGCCCTAAGAAGGAAAAAAAAATCTCCAGGTGCAGAACACAAAGGCGAGCTCTTGTCAAGGGATTCCTCGCTTTTCCATTCTCAGCCAAGGGGAGGCAAGGCCACACCAGACAGCCGTTCCCCTCCCCCCCCTTTCCCTTGGCCCTTGTGAAAAGGGATAGCCAGTTTTCTATTACCATTGTGCTCACTGACGACTCAAAACTGTGCCTAGAGTTTCAGAATTACCCAATGCCCGTCTTTTTTTTTATTTTTATTTTTTTTAGAGCAACCACATTAACATCCCCAGATTTTAAATTTTATTATTTAGAGACTCAGCACTCTCCAGAATTACAGCCCTGGCCGCTTGTGCTTAGAGGCACGGTTCTGTTCTGGTCTTCGCAGTGTTTGCTAGTGTTTATGGCTGATGCAAATAAGCAGCTATCTCTGCTCCTCATCAAAGAAACAGGCAGAGGTCCTGATGAAACAAGGTGGAGGTGCTCCGTGGTTAAATTGAACTCTCCTTCTGGTGGAGAGTGCGTGTGTGTGCATGTGTGTCCGTGTATCTCTTTTGCCAGTTCCCATATTTGATTCCCTAACTGACATGCAAGTTCCGATGCCTCTGAGTGGAGAATGAAGCTAAAACAGGCACATTTCTAATAGACTCATCATCTGAGCTGGATGCGCAGCTTTATTTCCTCACAATATAGCTATGCAAATGCCTGTTGCCCAAATAGATCCTGATTAGGAGACATAGTCTGTTAAGAGGGGTACTTAATCCATCCCCCCAAAATAATTGAGGATACTGTTCACTTTACATTTAGAATTTATGGCTATCAAAGTAATAGTCCACGACCAATCATCATGGGTTGTTAAGGAAGTAAAAGTTTACCGCTGGGCTATTATTCAAATATAACATAATTAACCTTAAAAACAGATGATTCTTTTTAACCCAAATTGGCTTTATTTTTGGTAGTCTCCTCTTTTTTAATTCAGTACTTTCAGTTAACAGAGAGTTTGGTGCATTTAAAATTTGGCGTCAAATTTTTTACCAATTTTTTTTCTTTTATGGAAAGGATGACATTAACCGTAAATATGAACATACACCCTAGATAGTTGCTTGAGACTTATTCTTTTCACCTTTTGGAACACTTGAACGTGAGGCTGTTTGTTTTTCACAAGTCAGTAACTGAAAAAGACAGACAGACAAAGGGACAATAAGGATGCCGATGCCTTGTTCCTGCCCTGTCGGGGAATTTCTCGTCTGCTTCATGTGAGCCAGGACCCCCCAGCTTAAGGAGACAAGAAATGTGCCAGCTCCTGCCAGAGCACGGCGAAAGAGGACCATGGAAATTAGTGCCTCCGAGGTGACTGTGGGAGCGGGTCCAGGGGAAGCGCGCGGCTTGCCTGGTCATGCAGAGTGAAAGGGCGCTTCTCCAGAAATGCATGATTTCTTTCCCCCTTTTTGTTAAAATAGGGGACGCTATTGTCGTGCAGAAACCCCTAGGCTGTTCTGAAAAGAGGCAAAAATCAATAGCCCACTTGTTGAGGCTAAGTGAATTAGTCTGTGTTGAATGTAACCGAGTACCTGAACACTTGAGTGAGCAGGGCTTGTTGGGA
>NW_027528369.1:2773016-2781450 GCF_008692635.1 Crocuta crocuta
CTCCTGCCCAAAGCAAATCACTCATCCAAGCCATGCATGAATGGGGTCGTACAAGAAAGGCAGCAAATAACTGAGAATAATGATACAGGCCAACCCAGGTGGGATTAAGAGAATCCCACATACATTTACTGAAGACTTAGACTTCTCAAGAACCTGGGAAAGCACCAGCATATGTTCGCTAATTCTTTACGGTCTTTGTAGATGCAGATGGAAATCAGAAAACATGTGTCAACCACTGTCCATGGGCCAGACCTTGCTCATCACATGGTGATCAAATTGGATCACTTTGGGAAGACTGTGTTCCAAGAGTGATCCCAGCAGAGCTCTGTAGACAAGAGTGAAAAGCAATCGGAAGGACCCTTGAAGGTGCATAGAGGATGGTTAAGTTAACTGAATGGTTTTCTAAAGAAGAGAAAACTTTGAGATTAGACAGACTCTTTGTGTCCAAGCATTTCACGAGTTGCTGTGTGCTGGGGGGCCCATCTCTGTGTTAGGTATGCAGCATGGCATTGGCTTTGGACGCTGCTGGGGCCTGGTCTTCATTCTGCACGTACAGAACGGGTGGCTTTGGGCACATCATTTTATTTTAGCTTTTCCACCTATGAGATGAAGATTGTGGTAATTACCTTGCAGGGTTGTTGTATTAGAACCACCATCTACCTCTGAGGCACTCAACACAGTCCTCGGAGTGGCATAAGTGCTCAAGAAGGAACAGATATTAGTATGTCTCATTTCTTCCATTGGCTGTGGGGTCACTACCAAGCCTGCATTTCACTGCCTTATGGCCCCTTCTCATGAATCTATGGCCTCTGACCTTCTCACAACCCCGCCGACTACTTCCAAGTTCCCTGAGGGCTGTCTCTTGGGGACACTGCTCTTCACGGACTCATGGCCTCTATCCTCAGCTTCTCTCTCTAAGGCCTTCCCTCTCTCCATTGTTCACAAAGACACTTGAGGCCACCTCACCAGGACCACCAGTGCTGGCACCCAGCACCCTTGAGCACACTGATGTGTTTTCCCAACACCTCGCTCCTGGTGCCCCCACGACTGCCAAACCCTCAGAGGCTAGAACACAAATAACTCTTCCGGAAACCTCAGGGCATCTAAGCCCCAGCATGTTCCCTACAGCCTTGGGGAGTATATACCATGTCCCCAAGCTGTGTCACACTTGCTCATTTGGACCCCCGAGCTGCTTGAGTGCTACCGTGTTCGTTCGTCCTTCCTTCCTTCCTTCCTTCCTTCCTTCCTTCCTTCCTTCCTTCCTTCCTTCCTTCCTTCCTTCCTTTCTTTCTTGTTTATTTTTGAGAGAGAGAAAGAGCATGAGCAGGGGAGGAGCAGAAAGAGAGGGAGACACAGAATCCGAAGCAGGCTTCAGGCTCCGAGCTGTCAGCACAGAGCCCAACGTGGGGCTTGAACTCACGAACTGCAAGATCATGACCTGAGCTGAAGTCGGCACTCAACCGACAGAGCCACCCAGGTGCCCCTGGTGCTCCCTTGTTCTAAGGGCTCCCCATGAAAACAGATGGATGCCTGTGAGGGTCATCTGAGAAACCTATCTTTGGGAAAATTGTTGTCCCCTGATAATCTCCTACCCATTCACAAGGGGCATGCACCCTCCTTCTCTCCCTGAAAAGCCTGCATGCAAGTTATCCTGTGGAATTTGACCCCAAGCAGGTGCTCGGCACCAGCTCCACACACCTGGATTCCAGATTAAGGTGGAAATCACTGCTATTGTTGCTGTTGGAGTAATACAGCAGATGACCAAAAAGTACTTAGGGAGACTGGCCAAGCCCTGATTGGAGGAGAGTCCCAGCTCTTTGTGAAGCACTTTCCTGCAGAGAGCACTTCCCATAATTGGAACTACAGGATCACAGCCCTTTGTCTGAATCCTTTGAGGCCGGATAGTTTTCAGAAGTTTCCACAATTCAGAAATGTGATATGCTTCACGTTCTATGTACTACGCAGGTCAGCACACTTAAAGCCCATGGCTAAATCTGGCCTGAGGATTCTTCTCATAAATAAAGTTTTATTTATGACACCCAAGCGACACCCACTTGTTTACATACCCTCCATGCTTTCAGCTACATTGGCAGAGCTGAAAACTCAGAGACCACGCACACACAAAGTCTAAAATATTTACGATCTGGATCTTTACAAAAAATTTTGTTGAACCTTGTAGGCTGCCCTAGGGCAGCACTTTGTAATTAAGCATATGAAAATCCCTGCATCAAAATGAATGGATATTCACACTCAGTAAGATGAATACTCTATAGAGTCAACTCTAGACAGCTTTTTTTTTTTTTTTTTAAACCAAATGCTTATGGAAAGAACTTTACATGATCAGAACCTTTTGGGTTTCACAAGGTCCTTTCCAGCTTTGACATCGGGGTAAATGCATAAGCGGCAGGAATGGAGCTGAATGAGATGACTTATTTATATGTGTATTGTTTCATTATTAGAAGAATCATGCTTTTCACATATTCAACACCTCGTTTGCTTTGACTCCAGATTGTTGGCTCTCAGGCTGGGGCCCCTGAGGCTCCCCTGTAACCTGGCTGGTGTGGAAGTGGCAGGCTCCCTGGACACTCACAGAGCCACCTTATTTTTACATCAGTGGATCCTGTTGCACATCTTTCCACATTATTCCTGAGGCGACTCTGGGGAGCTGACCCGGCACTTGTCAGTGCCAACCTCTTGACTTCAGGAAAGCATGTATGTCTTTGTGCCAAAGGCGTCAGGGTGCATGGCAAATGGGCACCCTGTTCCCCATCACCTTAGTCTAATGAGGGACCACCCCTTCTTGATACTGAGGCTGAGAGGCAGAGTTGAAGTACCAACAGCAGTCATTGCTTTGAAGTGTTTTATGTACGCCCCAGAAATATTGGCGTAGTTGTCTTTCAGATACAGTCTTCACTTTTTTCTTTTCCATAGCTCTTTGCGATGCTTTGTTTAATCAGTCGAGTATTGAATCAGCCCTAGTTCTGGGCTGGGCGTCGTCAATGGTCTTGCCCTAGTCTTGCAGGAAGGTGAGGTTAATGCGTTGACGTTTCAGAAATAGGGAGCATGTTCTAAGTTGGGCGTCTCTCCTGTGTGATTCTAGTTCTAAAATCAATCTGGTAAGTTTAGGGTTTTTAGTTAAATTTAAATTTTGAGATTTCTACCATGTTTGGAAGATTGGAGGCTGAGTTTATGACATTATGGAAACATGGTCCATACTCTGCATTTCGTACATACCATCCCTGTTGTTTGACAAGGCATAGCCGCTCTCGAAGGTGCTATAATAGGAGCTCCAGGCACCGCTATAGACCCCAGAGCCTCTGGGTCATGGGATGCCTTTGCTCTTGTCTCCCTGTCCCAGGACATGGTGTGTGGTAGGCTCAAAAGTGTGTGTTGAAAGGAACTGAGGAAGGGAGGGAAGAAATAACGCCTTAGGAAGTCAGTAGTAACTGACTTATAACATTAGTTAGCTCCCTTCCCCCTTGGCTAGAATTCTCCTCCTTGTGACTCATGAACCCCCTGGTCTCACAAAGGTTCTGGTGACGGTGTTTCTCTGCTTTCTCTGGGCGTGTGTGCACATGCAGGTGCATACGTTTGCACTCACACACAGCTTTTTCCTTTGCCTTTTCTTGTTGTTATATAAGTAGAAAGCTAGTTTGTTTTTTGTTTTTTCTTTTTTTGAAAAAAAAATTAATGTTTTATTTCTGAGAGAGAGAGAGAGAGCGAGCAGAGGAAGGTCAGAGAGAGAAGGAGACAGAATGTGAAACAGGCTCCAGGCTCTGAGCTAGCTGTCAGCATAGAGCCCGACGTGGGGCTCGAACCCATGAACCGTGAGATCATGACCTGAGCCGAAGTCAGCCACTTAACTGACTAAGCCACCCAGGCACCCCTGATTTTTGTTTTTTCAACAAGGGACAAATTTAAGACAGTGGACACAGTCTGAGAAGAGACAGCCCAGCGATGGTCTGTGCAGCTCCGCCAGATAGTCTGGTCATTTTGTTCAAGTCTCCCAGGTTCACTGGTCACATCAGTTTTAGAAAGCAGTCAAGGCTGTGGCTCGGCTGATGGGCCCCATGACTGCATGCAAGGGATCCTCTCACTCGCTGAGCTTAGTGCAGGGACTCGGTGTGAACACAGGTGGTGCATGTGAGTGGCCGTGTCAAGAGACTTCATCGCTTTCTCTGGGCTTGTGCCCTTTCTGTTCTGAGGCTAGTGGGTATTCCAGCCCCCAGGCTGGAACGATCGCCCTGCCCATACTTGAGTCCCCATGACGCCTGCACTTCCCCTATGAGTCCCACCCCATCCTTCCAGGTTCCAGGGCACCTGTGTGCACGTCCCATCCCCTCTGCACCATCATGGGCTCCACGTCCACTGGGCCATCTTCACGGTGTCCCGGAGCCCCAGGGACTTGGGACGTGCCCGTCCAAATGGCGGGATGAATCTGCCTTGGCGGCATATCTACCCATCACATTATTAGCTGACCTCTGTGTAGCACCGTTTCGTTTGCACAGTACACATGGTTACAACAAACTGTTATAACGAGTCAGAAAGGGTTTTTTAATGTTTGCTTTATCATCAGTGCTAACAGCGACTATTTATCGAGCCCCATCTGTGGACCCGACATGGCCTTCGGCACCACCTTGCGTTATCTGATGAGATTTTCTCAACAAGCCTGTACTGTCCACACTTTGCCTATGATGGAAGAGGGAAGTGACTGGCCCCAGGTCCCAGTGTCCCTGGCTCCAGACCCCTTGCTCTTAGAGACGCTTTGGCTGCCGTCAGAGTCCCAGGGCAGCCGGACCAAAGCATTGTCACCCGAGTGGCTTAGACAACAGACGTTGCCTCGTGGTTCTGGAGTCTAGAAAGCCAAAGTCAAGGTGCAGCAGGGTTGCCTTCCTCTGCGGCTTGTCTCCTTGGCTTGCAGTAAAACACCTCTGTTGTACACAGTTTGGAACTATAAAAGCAAAGGAAGATGATCATCACAGTTTAAAAAACAAACAAACAAACAAAACCGACAAAAGTATACACACCTTATCTCTGGATTCTTCTAGCCCCAGCTCTGCTCTTAATTAACCATGAGACACTGAGAACACACATTGGTCTCTCACTTCAGTGTCCTTTTCTTTCAAATGGGGCGAGACAGTCTCTAGCTGATCATGAATATAGAATACTTGGGACAGGGTTAGACACACAGCAATCAAGGTGGTACCCTTATGAGCTAATATGGAAAGGACAGATAATAAAGAATATTATGCCTTTGGCTTTCTGGAAGTGAGCTTCCTAACCAGGAAATGACAGACTGGTTTAATTGGGTATCTACAGGAGATCGTCGTGACAGGGGTAAAGAGGACTGGCCCAAGACCTCCCAAGAACTTGCTGATGGCCTGGACTGGGAGCCCTCGGACAGCCACTCCAGTCAGCAGAGTGCTCTGTATTCTACAGTCTTGCCTCCTGCAGCCTCCTTTAGAACTTTCTCTATCAACCACAAGGGGCCAGGGAGCTTGGGATGTTCAGGGTTCAAGCTTTGTGCCTGGAAGGAAGGAAGTGACTATAAGAGTGACAGAGGTGCCTGTGCCCACACATCCTCTCCAGGCTAGGCATGCCACATTGGGCAGAATGGAAAAGTGTCCTGTCCCCTGTCACCTGTATCTGGGACGCTTGTCCTCTGACGAGCTCACATTTGACACAGCATTTTAATATTTACCAGCATACCTGCTGCTCCTTGATGCACTTGTACTGCATGAGGATTGATTTTTAAGAAATATATTTGGGATTTTTTTCTTTCTTTCCTTCATGCTCTTGGGTTGGTAAGATGCATATTTGCATAGAAATAATCTAGAGTGAGCTCTCCTTGCAAAGGTGTCAAATTTATAAACATCACTACTGTAAAGACATGGTTTGGGATATGGATTCCACTCCCCCCCCCACCTCGGTTTATTCTTTCTTTCGTTTATCGCGTCTGGGTCACCACACACTGTGTGCATTTCATTGGGATTTTGTTTTTGAGCGATTCATTTGCCCAGGTGGTGTTTCTGTATAGTAAAGCATGTTACTATATTTCATTTCGTTTTATTTTACATCACAGTGTCAAAATAAAACAATCCTATTCGATGGTTGTTTAAAGGCTCTCTCTGGTGAAGGCAAAGCATGTGGTAAAGCCTTTTGAAGATGCTGGGCTTTAATCGGCAGGGTAGAGCACGGAAACCAGATGGTTTCAACTCACACCTGTGCAAGTTCCAGGATTCTGAAAACATTAAAGTTAATGGCCAGAATCAGGCTGCCAAGGCTCGTGGAATCTTACTTAACTGGCACGCCATTCTAGTTAACTGAAAAGTTCAGTTAACTGGTAGCTGCATTCACTCCTTGCCCCGTCCTCCCCACACCAGCCAGTCCCTCCCGTTATGAAATTTGCTTCACTCCCTCTCTCTTCTCCAACCCCACCTGGCCCCATCTCTTCCCTCTGGATCTATCTTTCTCTCTTGGTATATTGCTTATTCTTTCCTTGTGTCCAGAGGCCTTGGAACTTGGCTTTTATTGGCCAGCTTATAACATTCGATCATTCGTTGTCCTCTGTGAACCTTGTATTGTTCTAGTCTTTCTGGCAGCCAGACACAGGTTTGCCTTTGAGCCTGCCTTGGCTTTTCTTGATGCTTTGGTGCTCCTGGATGCCCAAGTTCATTGTCACCCTGATAGAAAGAGGATTTCGGTTAGTCAGTTGTCAGTTGCTAAGGTTTCGACTGTATATTTTAAGCATACCTGTATTTTATTACATAATACCTAGCCACCCATCATTCTAGGAAAACCTTGAGAAAATATGATTATTGGTGAGAAATACAGAGTTCTATCTTGATACTCTCTACCCTCCAAGATTCTAAGCACTTGCTCATAAGTGAAGTAATTTTTTAAAAATGTTTTAGTATTTATTTTTGACAGAGAGAGAGAGGGAGAGAGAGAATATGAAGCAGGCCCCAGGCTCTGAGCCGAGCTGTTAGCACAGAGCCCAACACACGGCTCAGACCCACAGTGAGATCATGACCTGAAATGAAGTCAGATACTCAACTGACTGAGACACCCAGATGCCCCATAAATGAAGTAATTTTGACCCTACTGTGATGAAACTTTCTTTAGAAGTGAACCCCTGCGTCTTCTCCCTCTGTTTGGTAGGTAGATCCTTAGGTAGGTGCCACTGATTCCCCCTTCCTGGTGTCCACTCCCTGGTGTGATACCTTCCCCTTGAGTATGTGGAGAATGGACTTATAACCAATAGAATATGAAATACATGATGGGATGTCCCTTCATTGGTTAGTCTATATCACATTGCATAGTGAAGGGATCCTGCAGATATAAGTAAGGTCCCAAATGAGTTGGTTTGTGGTTAATCAGAAAGGCGATAATTCTGGGTGGGTCTGGATTAACCAAGTGAAAGCCCTTTAAAGAGGGTCTGAAGCCGGAGTCTCCATTGATGGCTTTGAGGAAGTAAGATGCCATGTGGTGAGAGGAGCTATGGAGTGGGCGGTGTGGCAAGGCACTGCAGGAATCTTCTGGAAGCTGAGTGGTCCAAAGTATACCGCAAGAAAACTGGGATATCAGTCGTACAGGCTCGAAGAAATTAGTCCTGACAACAATCTGTGGGAGCTTAAAGGTGATCAAGCTTCCCTTGATAAGTCTCTGATGAGACCACAGCCCATCCAATACCAGGATTTCAGCCAGGCAAGACCCTGAAGTTGAAAACCCAGCTAAACCATGCTATTTCTACTGACCCATGAAATCTGTAAGATAATAAATGTATGTTGCTTTCAGCCACTAAATTTGTGGTAATTAATTACACAGCAATTGGAAAGCAAATACATTCTACATACGAGAAACTTCACCATTCTTTGTTGTTCTGCACAGCAAGTTCTAAGTTACTCGGCCGGCCTCAGAGGGCAGCCAGGAAGGCAGTGACTCCATAAGACATATGCATTTTGTAAGCCCCATTTCTTCATGATTTTCATCTATAAACTAAGAGGAAAATAATATATAGCGCCAGGCTTTATTTGGGCATTTCAGCCGTTCTTTTACTTACAGAGCCACATATGGCCTCTCCTAAAATGTTGTCAGGAGCAGCTCGCATGGCCGGAACGTGGCCCCATCTTTCCTCCATAGGTCATCTTGTGACTTACCGAGGAGACGCGCAGTGACTTCAAGGTATAGGTCATGCTGTCCACTTTATAGATGAGGAAAGTAACAATCCACAGCATCTCATAGGTAGAACGCAATATAAGTCCTCCGTCTTGAATCACATTGACCTTGTAGGTCATATGATTTCCATTAGTTTACAGAGCAACCCAAGGGCAGAAGTGAAATTGGAATTTCGCTTTTGAATTTCTGAAACCTTGTTTTATTTATATATGTATTTAGTTGTCTTTTTGTCTTTTTTTTTTTTTTTTTTTTTTTG
>NW_027528369.1:2781654-2836782 GCF_008692635.1 Crocuta crocuta
CCACCAATCATCTTTCCCTTTGAAAACTCCCCCAGTGCCCCAGCATTATTTTCTAAAAGGGATACATTTCTAACTGGCAGGCCCCATTGGGGTTGGGGTGTGCAAAGTGTTCACTACTTTCCCTGCTCACCCAACCCTAAATAATTGTCTGTGTGTTCCTTTTATTGTCACCTCTGAAACAAGATGACGAACTCAGTGGTTTGCTTTAGAACGCATTAACTTTTTTATCACATTAATCCTGACTCATATCTTATTTCCCACTTGCAGTAAGAAAACCATTCAAATCTTTCCCTCACAGGACAATATCTTTAATAGCTTCTGTGTGTTTCCTATTTTGGGCTGTTTCTGTATAAACAGACTAATCGAATAGCATGCTGAACCATCTAACTTGGCATAAATTCAGAAAATCACTCATTTCTATGGCAAGCTGGGATGCCAAGAAGGGGGGAAAGCCCTCACTTTTATTGCAGAAAGATTTTTCTTAAAGTTGTCTTTCATGAACATAATATGTCTATCATTTAGAATTCTCTAGCACCCTGACTCGAAATTATTTATTGCAGAAAGGCACAATGCTGAACGGGAAAGTATTATTCCCCTTACGCGTTCTGGCTTGAATTCATTTGCCTAAAGGAGTGGGATCTTATGAACACAGCTTTGAATGCCTACATGGTTAGGAAGGATGGCGCTCACCTCTGGGGCATGCGTACAAAGCCGTTTTTGGTGAATCTGCAAGGTGAGGCTGTCATGGCCCCGTTGCAAAGCCTGGCTGACGGCCTGGCCATCCCTGAGCTCCAGCCTCTGTCACTGGAACGGGAGCCTGTCTTTGCGAGGAGCTGTTCTTGCTGAGATTCGAGGACACCCCTGCCCCCTTTGCCAGGCTGCCTCTTACGGGTCACGGATCCCGAGTGTGCCAAAGCCTTGGCTCCCACTTCTGATCTCTGAAGCCTTGCCTGGATCACCAGTCGTGCTGGTGGGGCCACTGGCAACTGGGCTTTCTGGGGAGACTGGGGTGACCGTGATGCCCCATGCTCCATGCCCTTCTCCACGTGTCTCTTCTGGATGTCACTTCCCCATAGCATAGGAGTCCCTGGAGCCTGTCCACTGAGGGCTTACATGCCACGCTTCAGAGTATCAGATTATGTCCCTACCCAAACCCCAACCCACTTCTAGAAGGTCATATGCTTTTCTATATACTGTTCTTTCATTTGGTGTGTGTGTGTGTGTGTGTGTGTGTGTACGTGTGTACACTTACTTTTAAAACAGACTTTAAAAAATGTTTCTTGCTCAGTTTTAGATTCACACAAAAACTGAGACACCAGAACGGAGTTCCCACATACCTCACACCGAGCTTCTCTTATTATCAACATCTTACATAATCAGGTACATCAATTACACTGAAATGATATTGATGTATTTTTATTCACTCAAGCCCACAGTTTATACAGATTTCCTTATTTTTTACCTAATGACCTCTTTCTCCTCCAGAATCCCACCCAGGGTCCTACAGTGCATTTAGTTACTAAGGTGTCCTCGGGCTCCTCAGACAGCAATGCTGTTTCAGACTTCCTTCGTCCTTGGCGACATGGGCAGTTGTGAGGAGTGCCGGGCTGGGATGTCCCAGTATTGGACTTAGATTGGGATTGTGGGTTTTGGAGGAGAAGACTCCAGAAGTTCAAGGCCCTTCTCATAACATCCTATCAAGGTCCCATAATGTCAAGTTGAATGATCCCTACTAGCGTTGACCTTCTTCACCTGACGTAGGCAGTATCTGTCCCATTTCTCCAGTGTACAGTTTCCCTTTTCCCGTCCATCCCACACTTCTCCTTTGCAATACAGGAGTAGGGATTTATGTTTTCACTCCTTGCAGGCAGAGCATCTGTATAAACCATTTAGAATTCTTTCGATGGGAGATTTGTCCCTTCTCCCCCAATTATTTATTTATTCAGTCAATTATTTACAGCCAGGCAGGTTCATGGATATTTCTTCTCCACTTCGGGTTAGAATCCAACACGGTTGTGTTCATCTCGTTGCCCAGATTGCTCCAGGCCTGACCGTCAGGAGCTCTGTCCATTGGCTTCCGTGCCCCTTTGGCACACCGCCGCGGGTGTGAGGTGTGCGCCTGTTTCAGTTACTCGTTCATTTCCCTTTTTGTTGTGTTTGTGCCTCTCCCCCTCCCCCATCCCGCACATACACACGAAGGGCAGCACGCTCCTGAGATGTCTGGGATCTCTGCCGCATTGTTTCTGCTCTTACAGAGCCCCTCTTCAAGCAGTGAGGGGGTGGGGGAGTTCTTGCTCTCGTTTAATATTTGCCCAGTTCTGGGACCATAATCTTTCCTAGGGTGTTTGCTGCCATACCTATCCCAGGAGATCAGCCATTGAACCTCCCCCACCCCCCACAAACAGCTGAGCCTCCATGTCCCAACCAAGGCAGGATGTCAAAAATGCTCAGCCAGGTCCTCATATCAGCTCATCCCCAGCTTGGATCTCTGTGTGACCTGTGTCCCCTCTGCACCTCCACACTGAAGGGTTTGCCTTGGCTGATCTGCAAGGCCTCTTTCAAACCCTGAACTTCTAGGATCCTAGGAGTCTTCGAGTAAAAAGAAGTCACCCACAAGGCCTCAGGTGTGTGATGGAAATCTCGTTGAAATCTTGGAGAAAAGGAGAAGAGCGAGAGGAAAGAGGCGCACCTGGACTGATAAAAGAGAGAATGAGAATCAGTGTGGGGGTGGGGGTGGGAAGAGAAAGATAGTTGACAAGATAGAAATAATTCAGATGTCAATCCCTGTGAAAATGCTGGAACAAATAATTAAATACATAATTTCTGAAATTTTAGCTAAGAAACTCAGGACCACTAAACAACAACATGAGTGGCATTAACTCTTTCGTTTCCGGAAAGGTTACCAGATGAATAATAGGTGCAAGAGACAGTATATAGTGATTCCAGATGTGTTGGGCTTTGACAGTAGTGATGTGCCCTTGGACAGCTTTCATAGTCATAAGATGTCCAAATCAAGAGAGGTATTGGCTTTGGTCAGTTGGTCATTGGACTTGGCATTGGTCAGACCACTTCTGGAATCTCATTCTCCATCTTGGCTATCACCCGATGAGAATACTAATGGCAGAGTAGAACTGGTCCTGAGTAGAGTGACAGGAGTGACGGGGGCTGTGGGACCAGGGCATCAGGAGAGGGGTTGAGGGAACCGGAATGTGTTCCTCCTGAGACAGATACAAGAGACATCTGCTTTTCAAAGGTTCCATAAAGGACAGTCAGGTGTCTTGCAGTAGAATGAACCTTGACACAAAGGATCTGTGCCCTTTGTTGGGGCTGGGCAAGCAAAGGTTGCATGCTAAACCATCTGGCTGCCATCGAAGGGCATGGGGACAAGCGTGGCTGGACAGGCACTGGGATCTGTTTCTCTAGTTGGTTCTGTGGCACCAATACTTCCCGGAGCTTTCCTTTCTTTCCAGTTCACTGGTTCTAAATCCCAGCCCCCATCGAGAAGCCTCTTTGTTTGCTTAACATGCACATTCCAGTCACCGTGAGGCCGTTCTTGTGCGCTGGGACTTGGGTGGCAGCGTGGGGTCCAGTGGGCGGACCTGTGTTTCTGTCAGGCTCCCAAGCTGATTCCGATACATGCCAGGAGCTCAGAAGCACCCTCCGAAATGGACTGCCAACTCCTTAAGGATAAGAACCGTGCTTTCTTCCTCTTTTGTATGCCTCCCCATACAAGGATAATTACAAAGAATAAGCACAGAAATGCTTGTTGGTGGATTTATTCCAGAAAAAAAAATTTTTTTAGCTCTCTTTGTATGGAACTTTGCAAAATAAACACGATGATCACCTAATGCTTTGTGAGTAGCACACTAGCAGGGAATTTCACTGTCTTAAGTTGAGGGGGAATTTCTTGGTTGCAAGTGAATTATGAACAGAAGAGGACACCCCTTGGAAAGGTATGAATGTTGATGCCGAGCACTGGCCAGGCGCTTCCCTTCTAGCATGTTCCATGAGGGACTAAAAGGCTAGCTGTTTTGAACCTCCCGGTTAGTGATGGTTCCAGATTCCTCCTCACTGTGCATTTATCTTGCATATTTAGGAGATGTTTCCATTCTGTTTTATCTACTTTCCATTCTGGGGTCTTTTGTATAAGTATTCCCTTGAACCCATTCCAAAAAATGGATTTTTAACCCAATAGACCATAACTGCAGTGCTTTATATCATGCATGCGTATTTCCAAATGTGAATGTAAGTAGATTTAGCAAAGTTAAATAAAATTAAAACTTTTCAAAGGGTACTTCTGCTTGCTTTCCCACGTTGGACTTTCCCATCGGGGTTCTTACGCCGTTAAGAAGACTCTAGAAACAGGAAGAATTTTCACTTGAGTCTTTTTTTTTTTCCTCTCCACAAGGGATGGGGGACAGAAAACACTAGTGAGATTTGGCCTCGCTCTGTCTTCCTGCACCTCCCTCACTGGCAGTGGAGGGTGAATTCTGAATCTGGGAGTTAGCTGGGTTTGTCAGCAAGATTTCTGGCTAGTGTCTTGCCTCCCCTCTTGCCTCTCTTGAAATCCCTTCTCCAGGCAAACTCTAGAGTCATTTCTCTAAAATAGAAATCCGATTTTGCCTCTCCCTGCATACTCTCCCCACTGGCCCTTCATATCCCTTAGGATAAAACCCCAAATCCTTACCATGTCCACCAAGTGCCTGCCACTCCCTCCTGCCTCCTTTCACCCCACTCCCCTTCCCCCCGGAACTTGCCAGCCCTCCCCCACTCTTGTCACAGGGCCGTTACACAGGCCATGGCTCTGCCTAGAGGAGCCTTCCCCTCGTGTTTAGCTAATTAACTCTGATCTCCCAGGGCTCAGGGGGCTCATACCTTCAAGAACTTGCAAAGTGACTCCATCTTTCCAAGCTGTGTTTTCTGCCCTGTACAGTGGGATCTATACCAGTCTCTTCTTACTAGGATTTTTTGAAGGGAAGTGAGGCACAACTGATTGTCAGGAAAGCACTTAGCATTGTATTTGGCACACAGTAGGTTGGCCCCTGGAACTGTAATGCCTCCACTGGCTCTCCCAACCAAAGAGCGTTTCCGGTGCCTGAATGAGTGTGTCAGGGGACGGGATATTCTAAGGACGACGTAAGCATCCGTCACGTACATAAAATACAGAAACCTCTCATTGCCAAACTTGGGTGTTTCAACATCCATTTGTAACCAGATACCCGTTAGACACTAAACTGGCCGCCACTTCTCAGCTGACAACAATTTATGGTTTTCCTATTGCCCTGGGCACTTGTATGTGAAGGTAAAAGTCTCAGAAGAATGAACTCTGACAGCAGAAGTGTTCTTCCAAATGGATAGAGAGAACGGGGGAAGAAGGTGTGCAGTGCAGGAGAATGCGGCGAGGTCCCCGGCAAAAGTGGGGACTGTGTGATGTGTGTGCGAGTGTGTGAAAGTGAGAGAGCATGTGGATAAGTGTGGGTGTGTGAGATAGTGCATGTCTGTGAGGAGGCTGCAGGAATGTGAGTGCACGCATGTGAGAGTGTGTGAATGTGTGTGTGTGAGAGTTCGTGAATGTGAGAGAGAGGGAGAGAGAGGGAGAGTGTGTGTGTGTGTGTGTGTGTGTGTGTGTGTAGGAGGTTGGGGTAAGTGCTGAATTTGTGTGCAGGGCCGGAGAGAAAGGCGGAGGAAGAGAGCCTGTGAAGGCATGGACGCGTACCAGGCTTCCGCGGTGCACCAGGCTCAGTGCCGTGACCTCCCTTGGGGTGCCTCGCCCATCCCTGAGCGCACCCCTGCAGCTGTCCGCTTAGGACCCTCGCCCGGCATCATCAGATTGCACATCTACCCGTGCCTGATGCCCTTGCCACGCCCTGCCCCCCGTGTCTGCGGCGACAGGCTGTCAGACTCAGGACTAGCTGGCGTCTCGCTCCGGGCCAGGATCAGATGTGTGAACGCCTTCCAGTCTAAGCCTCGAGTGTTTTGCCTGTTGGAAGGACACCCTGCTGCTCCTTTAATTGGCCATCCAGGAGGCCCAAGGAGGGTTGGCTGGGGGCTTGGGTCTGGGCCACGCTGCCATAGATCCTGACAGAGGGACCTCGGGGACGGCTTGCCTGGGAGAGAGGACAGGGGTCCTGAGGTACTGTCCCTGCGCGGACAAGACGGGAGGCGCAGTTGCTTGAAATGTGTTGTTGGGGACTGACTGTGTCCCGCCGCGCGCTCGTACGTCTGAGCCCCAAGCAATGTGATGGCATCCGGAGGTGGGGCCTTTGGAGGCGATTCGGTTTAGATGAGGTCATGGGAGCGGGACCCTTGTGACAGGATTAGTGGCCTTCTAAGCAGCAGAGGGCAGAGATAGGACCTTCTGTCTCTGTGCTTGTGTGCCCTGAGGAAGGGCCGTGTGAGTGCAGAGCCTGAGGCGCCGTCTGCGAGCCCCGCAGAGGGCCTTCACCCGACCTGCATCTGCCAGTGCCTGGACCTTACACTTCCAGCCTCTAGATCCATGGGATAGAAATGTCTGTCGTTCAAGCTTGGTATCCTCTTACTGCAGATTAAGACACCGAGCAGATTAAGACACCGAGCTAGCGTTAGGGAAGGCACAACTTGAAGTTGCCCACCAGCGTCCATGTTCAGGTGGGCCATTTGCTTTCTGGGGACCTCGGGCAACTCAGTTATGCTCTGTAAGCTTCACTGTCTCCAGCTACAGAATGGGGACTGTTCCGGCCTCTTCCTCAGAGCGTTGAGAGGATTAGATGCCGAAAATGCTTATACGGCACAAACACACAGCTACGCTATTGCTTAACGTGCGTTGCCATTCCCCACTTTGTCATCAGTGCCATTCACAGTATCATCATGGTCACCACTTTCGGCATCACCATCATCATGAAAAGCACTAGGCCTGGATTTGCCCTGGGCCTGGGTGTCCACCTTGGGAAAAATCTGTGAGTGGCTGATACACCCAGAACTCCGGAATTGGATCAAAACCACAATGAAATATTGCCTCATACCTGTCAGATTGGCTGTTATCAAAAGTGATCAGGAACTATCAAGAAATAACAAATACTGGCAAGGATGTGGAGAAAAAGGAACACATCGCTGGTGGGAGTATAAACTGATTTTCCAGTGGAAAACACAGGAGAGGTTCCTCAAAATAATTAAAAATAGAACCACCATATGATCCAGCAATTCCATTTCTGGGTGTTTATCTGAAGAAAGAGACAACACTGATTTATTTTTTTTTATTTTATTTTTTTAATGTTTATTTTTGAGAGAGAGAGAGAGAGAAACAGAGGTATGAGCGGGAGAGGGTCAGAGAGAGCAGGGGAGAGAGAATCCCAAGCAGGTTCCAAGCCATGAGCACAGAGCCTGACGTGGGGCTCGAACCCACAAACCATGAGATCATGACCTGAGCTGTAGTCGTACGCTTAACTGACTGAGCCGCCCAGGCACCAGGAGATGACACCAATTTAAAGAGATCTACACACCCCTATGTATCTTGACATGTNAGAGCGGGGGAGAGAGAATCCCAAGCAGGTTCCAAGCCATGAGCACAGAGCCTGACGTGGGGCTCGAACCCACAAACCATGAGATCATGACCTGAGCTGTAGTCGTACGCTTAACTGACTGAGCCGCCCAGGCACCAGGAGATGACACCAATTTAAAGAGATCTACACACCCCTATGTATCTTGACATGTTAGTTACAGAAGCCAAGATATGGATGCTGCCTATGTGCCCATCGATACCTGAACAGATACAAATGGAGTATGCATACACAACAGAATAGTACTCAGCCATTAAAAAGAATAAAATCTTGCTATTTGCAGCAACACAGGTGGACCTAGCAGGTGTTATGCTAAGTAAAATATTTCAGACAAAGATAAATTCTGTATGATTTCACTTAGGCATGGAACGTATAAGATAAAAACAAATACAACAAACAAAACAAAATAAGGGGTCTCATAGATACATAGAGCTGATAGCTGGTTACCAGTAGGGGGCGAGTTTCAGGGGTGGGTGAAATAGGAGAAGACGATGAAGACATACGGACTTCCAGTTATAAAATACATATGTCATACGGATGTAATGTGCAGCATTGGCAATATAGTCAATAATATCATAATAACTTTGGTGGCAGATAACTAGGCTTATCGTGGGGATCACTTAGTAATATATAAAAATACCAAATCACTATGAAGTACACTTGAAACTAAAAGGCTATTGTATGTCAGTTATACTTCAGTTAAAAAAAAACCTCAGAAGTAGGCCTTCCTATGCTGGTGTCAGTGCTGGCCGCTTTCGTGGGGGGAAAAAAAAGCTTTGGAAACCAGGTCACAGAGGAAAGTGCCTCTTGCTGTACGGAGCTCAGAGGTCTTCTGAGGAAGTGCAGAGGGAGCCTGGCCTAATTGCATTGATAATACAATCCCGTAACTCATTCTGCCGCCACGAAGGTGGACGGACGGTCCCCCATCCCTGCCGTTGAACATTGCCCGTGTTTTCCTCCGAGGGGCATCTGCTCGCCAGTGGTGATTAAAGTGCCCTGAACGGACCCTTGCTATTAAGAGTTTGTGGCTCCGGTTTAATAAAAGGTAGTATATTAAAATGGAAACATGTTATTATTGATAAGGACTAGACATATTATAGGCTGGATGAAAGCTTTGATAATGCAAAATGCAGGGAGGGGAAGCTAAGCGGTACGGAATACCTACTATGCACGGATTGCTTTGCTGGACGCTTTGGAAGGCTTCACCGCAAAGTGCCCCACGCCACCCAATAAACCCAGTCCGGTCCCTGTGATATATTAATATATTTAATTATCAGACTTTCAGCATTAAAGAAGATTACAATAGAGGCATCCAGTTGATTGGGGAATAGTTGCTGCAAATGATAAGCTCTTTTGAATAAGCCGATACTGGCTTAATGAGGTTTTGCAGCATGTTATTTTTTTCCGGATAGAAAATCGAGTGACTGCTTGCTGCCCCCACCACTCTCAGTCCTTTCGCTTCCTAGTAACAACCCCCTTTTCTCTTGCTCCATGGGAACTTTTAAATATTTAAATTAATGGATTTTTTTAGCCTCCAGTTTCTGGAATTCTAAGAGAGCCTGAAAAGCAAGTGCTCAATTACTAAGGCACGCCAACAAAAATGGACAGCTTAGCTCAGGAAGTGAAAATAGCCAGGAGTCCCCCCAACTTCCCTGGAGTTGTGCGTTTGCTTCTGGAATAGTATCAGGAAGTATTCAACCCCCAGTTGATTTGTCTGGTCTTTTCGGATAACTTCTTCCTGGGGCCAGTGTGAGCTTGATCCCTTAAAGAATTCACAAGACCAGTCTGAGTGCCTCTGCACTGGGGAGAATTCCTTATCTTAGGGAAGAGGCTGGTGCAGTTTGAACTTGGTCCCCCTGTCTGCCCAATTCCAGACAGGGCCATGTGCCCGTTTGAGACAAGCTGATGGTTCAGGCTACCCAGCGCCTGTCCACGTAGAGCACATCGAGGAACCGTGATAATAAAAAATAAATAACCTGCCTCGAACACCTAGCACACCTCTTCCACTTTCTACGTACGCTCTCCATAATCCTCCATAATAAGTATTCCTGCCCCAGCATTACAGATGAGGGTTGTAACAGTCCAAGCAAATGGTCCATGGTCATGTAACTCATCAGTGGCCCACCTGACATTTGAAATGTGATTTTTCTGGAACTTTCTACCTTGTTGCACTTCCTTCGTCCCTGAGGCCATTCTCAGAACAAAGAAACAAGGAAAGGGGGCTACAGAGGTTGTTCTTCTGAGAGTCCCTTGGTAAATGGCACAGAACTAAATATAGTGGGCGCTCCATCTCTTCTGTCTGAAAGAAATGTGAGCACCTTAGAGGTGGGGGGCGGGGATATGTTCCAATGGAGCCATAGGCGCATGTGGCCTGGATAGTGCTCTCCTGGCGCAGGGCCGGCTGCGGTGTGAGCATGCCCGCCTCCCCTCCCCGCGGGAGCTCACCCGGGGCGGGGGGGGGAACCTCTCTAGGTGGTGTCCGCGTCCACGAACCACACGCTACGCCGAAGACTGCAGGCCCTTTCCTTTGGACAAGGCGTCACTTTCAACCTGGTCACCTATCTCTCTGTAGTGTTTGACTCTGACTCCCTCCCCCGCCAACCCTGGATGCGTTCGTGCTTCGAGAAGCTGCTTCTCCCTCGGATCTCCAGATCTCTTTGTCCACTCCACGCCCAGCTGCTGGAGTATAGCTGTCTCACGCAGGCCGAACCACAGCGCTGTGCACAAGACAATTAAAAAAAAAGCAGGAAGGTACTATGACCCCTCCCATTTTACAGATAACCCAACCAAGGTCTGGAGGGGTGAGTGATTTGTCTAAGTGTCCTAAGGAGCCCTGGAGAAGAGTCAGGATCAGAACCCCAGGGGCGGGCTCAGGAGTCTGCCATTCCACTTTTAAACCTCTCTCCTCAGTGGGCTGGCCCTTGTTAGTTCCTGACCTCCCCCTCCTCCTTGGTTCAGCTTTCCTTCCCTGCCCAGCTCTCCCTCCACCACCATTTTTTCTCTCCTTTCCCTCTGTGCAAACAGCATTAGAAAGGCTTGGCCTGCCAGGCTTGGGTTCTGATAAGATCTGGCCATGCTCCCTTTGTCTGGCCTGTACCTGCCTTTTCTGAATGGCCCTGTTAATTGCAATTGACTCTCATAGAATGTGGATGGCAGTGCTACTTGACACCTGACTCATGCTTCTGACTTTTCTTAGGTGCCCCCAGCAGCAGGCTGGAAGCGACAGAAGGGGCAGGGGCAGGAAGGAGCCTTCTGATTCTGGTGAAATACATTAGAGCATTAGAGCTTTTCTTTTATCAAGTCTCTCTCTCTCTCTCTCTCTCTTTTTCTCTCTGTCTCTCCCTCCCCTTTGGGAGGGAATGTTGTCATTTCAAGGAATTCATCCTAAAATGAGAAATGATTAGGAGCTATCAGTTTTATCTCCCATGAAGATTCAGGGTTTGTCTTGTTTTTTTTTCCCCCCCCCATTCCCAAGCTTTAGTCCTAAGCGTGTAAAAAAGGAAAGGAAAGAAAGGAAAGGGAAAAACTGTGAAGACTAAAACTTGAAAAATATGAGTCTAAAACAAGAGAATTAAATGTCTGGGGGCTGGAAGTGGGAGCCTGATGTCCTGCAGGCCTGCTTAGTGTCAGATCTGCTTTCCCTTTATAATCTCAATGGGGCAATGGGGAAGGTATATGGAGGCCACTTTAGAGGTAGGAAGACTGAGGCTGAAAGACTGGCTTGCTGACCAGTGCTCAGTCACCATTGTTCTGTCTCGGGCAATAAAATAAAAAGGGGGTAAAACTCAGAACCATAAACCTGCGTAGTCAGGCTGCGTTGGGTGTCAGGACGAGCAGGGGATTCTGCACGTGATCAGGTGTGCGAGGTCACACGGCAGGGCTCCTTGCTGATGTGGGAGTAACCCCAGGGTGGTGTCAAGAGGATTCGGCAGGAGAGGGGGACTGGGGAGCGGCTCCCCGGACTCCGGATGCACCTGCTTGATTTCTCTGTTACTGGCCTGTTAAAAAGGGAGAGCAAGGATGTGTGGTCAAGACTGGAAGGACTGGGAGGAAGTAATTTGGGGGCCACTGTTTATTCATTTCATTTTTTTAAATTTTATTTTTGAGAGAGGAGAGAATACAAATGAGGGAGGGACAGAGAGAGAAAGGGAGATGCAGAATCTAAAGCAGGCTCCAGGCTCTGAGCCCTCAGCACAGGGCCCGACGCGGGGCTCAAACCCATGAACCGTGAGATCAAGATCTGAGCCAAAGTTGGACGCTTAGCCGCTTAACCGACTGAACCACCCAGGTGCCCCATGGTTCCATTTTAAATCTGGCATTGTGCTGGGGCAGTTTCAGAGCCTGGGACCACCCAGACCTGGGAGTGACAAAGGCAAAGCCAGCCCACAAAGCTGGGTCATTTTCATATGGATGAGTGTTCAAAATAATAATAATAATAGTAATAGTAATAGTAATAGAAACAAGGTTAAAACATCAATCTTGATTTTAAGAAGGCAAATAGAGAGTCTCTGAAGTTGAAATAAACACAGGCTTCCTTAACAAATGCATTAACACCTCTTAAGGAGGAATTCACGTAAAAGTCCAGATTTGAGTTCTCTTGAAATGTCAGAGTGCCACCATCGGCCAGCAGCTCTGGGCTGGAATTCTGGCCTGCAGACTGAGCCCTTGGGCTTTTGAGTGTTCTGTGCGTGGAGTGGAAGGAAAGAGGGACTTTGGGTCAGAAAAAGCCACAAGCTGTGGACCTTCCCAGGCTGAACATTAGTTTTCTCATCTGTGCAATGGAGCCACTGAACCCCCCCCCCNCTTTCCTAGGTTCAAAAACAATGATGGTAATTACTATTTGCTTTGTTAAACTACCCGACCCAGTTCCTTCAGGGTTTAAAGCAATGAAAAACACAAAGCCCAGAGCAGTTTTGGAGAGGGATGGAGGGAAGGTGAGCTGTATTCCATGAACAGGGGCCTTTTCCAAAAATCATTCTTTTCCTTGGATTTCGAAATGGCCCCCATGGAGAACAAGGCTTTCCATACCTGGGTTTATTTTTTTTCAGGTCTAGGGTTTCCCCAGGAGACTTCCCTAAAGGAAAGGCAGGGGAGCCCCCCACCACAGCAGAAATCCAATGCAAATATGACAATACAGCCCCTCCAGGGTAGCAGAGGCTCCTTTGCAATTAGAAGCCTAGAAGGACATACCCCATAATTGTGGCACTTGTAGTGTCAGGGCTATCAATATTGGTGCCTCTTTCATTAATAAACTGGCAAGTCAGAGCGCTGCAGGTNCGATCAAACAGGAAAAGAACATGTAAATCAGCTGCATGAATTCTGCGGGGCCCGAAATAGGTAGAAGGAAGGGAAAACATGAAAGGGAGCCTTCATCCGTTTCCCTGCAGATGCCCCGGCTCTCTCTCGGCTAACCTAAGCGAGAGGTAGTTAAACGGCCCCGCAGATTGCCAGCGACTCGGGGAAAGCCTGGGTTTATGTATGGATTAGCACAGTGATAGACCCTGAGTAGCAAAAGACGAAGACTAATTACCTGACAGAGCTCCCCTCCACTCGCCTGGGTCATTGAAATTAATTTCTGCTTTCAGGCTTGGCAGCAAGCAGCTGCAGAATTTCAGTTCAATACTCAAATTAACGGGGAGCTGAAATTATTTCTCTGCACAGGCGGCATTAGAGGAGTGGGTTACCAAATAGATCTTGATGGCAGACACCAAAGAAAGGATTATTCCTCCCTTTTCATCAAGAGCCTAGGGTCCTTGGAAAGTGCAGGGTTGGAGGGGGGGGGGGAGGCGAAGAGGNAACACACAGCACTTTTGCATACAACCAACTCGGAATTCCTAATCCAGGGATATGGCCAAATATCTCTTCACCCATGTTGTCAGGAAGGCATTTGCCCTTATTTCCAGGACAAAGAGGCAGGTGGGGGAAGGGGCAGTCAGGAGGAGGTATGGGAAAAGAGGAGGAAGAAGTCAGAGGTGGGATTTGAACCCAAGGCTTGGGTTTCCAGCCTCATCTTTCTGTCACTTCCCATTGCCTTTCGTTTTTTGTTGTTTTTTTTTTGCTCAGAGCCCCTCCCATTGCTCCTCACTTGCTCACTGGGCTCCCCACTTTTGTTTCAACCTTGGTGGTGTCTGTCACCTTTGTTGAGTGCCGCCTGTGTGCACCAGGTCAAACTCAGTGCTGCCGGGGCCAGTGGTGCCCAACTCAGTTGTTTCTGAGAGGCTCCTGCCGCCAGGACGCACCTGATGGGTAAGATACATAGGCAAACTAAGCTGTCACGTTGTCACCACAGGCATCTGACACCTAAGACAGCTACTCGTGGGGCCTGGAGAGCTCCCATGTTGACCGCCATTTCTCTAGCTGCTGGCGAGACTGGCTGCACATAGGATGCATGGTGGGGACCCCAGGCATGAGGTACATTCATCACAGATGCAGGGAAAGTATCTGTCCTGACTGCCCAGCCCTTGTTCGGGACCTAGTTCAGTCGTTAACCAAATTCTGCAGTCCTGCCACCTGCATACACGTGATGCCTTTAATCCTGTGAGGTGTAAACCCATGGGATTACTTACTGCAATATTAGTATGAGTACTAGTACCTGCCGCATGGGGGTTCTGCAAGGATTAAATTAGTGAATGGAGATGAAATGTGTAGAAATTTGCCTGGTACATAGTGCGCTCTCGGTGACTATTAGCATTGCACTGTCCCTGCCCCTGGTAACCCAAACCGGGTCACCGAAGAGAAGGGCCTCTTCTTTGTTCACTGGAAATGACGGAAGAGCTCTATATGGCTATCCAGACCCAAGAAGATGCAGCAGCGCTTGAACTTGTAATGTTCATGGTGACTTCTAGCTCTTGTAATGCCTAAGAACACAAAAGGAAACGTGTATTCTTAGAGAACAGCAGTGGCTCCCCTTTGACAAATACTTACCACGTGCCAAGCGTAGTCGCATTCATCTTACAAGAAAAAAAGAAAGGTATCAACCTTAAAATTTACACAGCAGAGCCTCGGCCGCAGGGGCATCTGTGACATTACAGCCAGTTCAGGGGCATCGCAGGGACTCGAACCCTGGTCTCCACGTCTCCAGGCCCACAAGGCAATGCGTGCCCATCTGTGCTCTGCCGAGTCACCCAGGAGTAGCAATTAGGCCCCTTCTCACATGTCCAGCTTTAAACCTGTGACCTCGAGGCGAATGACTTCCACATCTCATTACCACTCCCCTGAGCCACTCAGGCCCCCGGTGGGACAGGGAGGTTAATCAGCCACGCACTGAATCTGCTTATAAGGCTGTTTCATGTACAATTTTTATATCTTGGCTCCTAATAATGGTCCCATTATAAATGATTGTCTCACTATGATATACCGGTTTCTCGCCTTCTAGGAACTGATTTAAGAGGGAGCCCCAGACTTCTCGTGCCTGCAGAGTTTATTCATATTGCAGTTTTTGCTTGCTCAGCAGCTCAAGTGGTGTGGGGGACAGCCCCCCTCCAAAAAAAAATATTTTCTTCCCAGCAGGAGGCAGTTGCCATTATTAGTGACCTCCAGCTCACTTGATATCTTGATAATACTTTATGAACAAATCACTAGTCCTTCCTCTTCCAATATACACCCACCCCACCCCGCACCCCGAGCTTCCTATCAGACAGGTAGTACCAGTGGCCAAATTTGGTTTTTGGGTCTGTCGCCTTCCCCTTCCAACCAAACCATTTAAATTATTTCTAGGGTGACCTGGGGGAAACAGGTTATGGGGGAGATATAGCATCAGGGGGTATATTTTCAAACCAAAAACCCCGGGCATATTTACCCAACAAATATTTATTTAGTGCCTATTACGGGTCAGGCACATGAATATACTGCTGGGTGCAGCAGGACAGAATATATGAGAATAAGACATATTCAGAAGATCTGGAATGCATGTTAGGAATCTAAATAGGCATATAAATTGGAATTACGAAGGAAAATTGCACTTTGTGGAATTCTTTGTGCTAGTTATTATTAATATATGGACGAGCTTTGGTCCTAGCCCTCAACGAGTTTAAAAATCAAGGAAATCATTAAAGAGTGCTTTGTTTCCCCCCAAAGTTGGGCTGCGTTGAATATTTAAAGTGCTTTAAATTCTTCTCTGAACCTCAAGGCTAAGCAATATACATTCCAGCCTCAACCATCTTCATGCTGTTCTCAGAACGGGTCAGCCCCTTGCCGATCCCAGGGTTTTCCGTGTGGTCTCCGTGCTGCCTTTGTACGGCCCTCTCGCCCTCATGCTTCCGTCCTCGGTACGAATGCCCATCAGAGAGGCCAGTGCTGACCTTCTGTATGAGTTTCCTGTTGTGACAAATGACCACAGACTTAGTGGCTTAAACAGTGTGGTGCGTTCCCTTACTGTTCTGGGTGTCACAAGTCGGACCCAGGTCTCACGGGGCTGAAATATAGGTGTTGTCGGCAGGGCAGGGTCCCGTCTGGAGGCTCCAGGGAGGAATCTGTTAACAGTTTCTAGGGGCTGCTTCACTACATTCCGCCTTCAAATATGGCCATCGGCACCTTTAAATCCTTCTGAGTTTCCAACACCTCTGGCTTTTCCAAAAGGCCCTTTCTGATTCCACTGGGCCCACCTGGGTACCTCAGCATGCTCCATGCGTCTCAAAAAACTGAACTTATTTACGTCTGCAAAGTCCCCTTTTTTGCCACGTCACATAACATAGTCCTAAGTCTCGGGGATCAGAGGGTGGTCACCCTTGGGCACCCCTGTTCCGTCTACCATGCTGTCCCGAGTAAATAGAGCAACGCCCCAGGATTCTTTATCTCAGTTCTTCCTTCCTTCACCTCCTGGTATTTCCCACAGCCGTCATGGTTTCCATTTTGTTTTTTGGTTCGCTTGGTTTTTGTATGCTTCTCCAACTAGAAGGTAAGCTCCTCGAAGAGAGGGGCCGTGCCTAGAATTTCCTTCCTTTTTTGTCCCATCGGCCAAAACTTACTCAGTGGTATCAGTCAGACTTGTTGCTTGTGAGAGAAATGTCGTTTAGTTGGCTGAAGCAAGACAAAGCACATTTATTAGTTCACAGAAGCAGAATTCTATCCAGGGATAGAATTGGTTCAGGTTCTACTAGACCTGAGTGTTCAGATGATATCAAGAATCTGTCTCTTTCCCTTTGTGGCTTAGCTTTTCCAAACTGTGTCAACTCAGGAACTCTCTCCCTTGCCAGTGACCAAGCCAGCTGCCCCCACAGGATGTGAGATAGCAGTTCACCAGTTGACCGTCATCCTTCAATCGGTGTGTGGGACTGATTGGACAAGTGTAGGTCATCTGCCACCACAGGCTTCCCAAACACACAGATGGTGCCCGGGGCAAGGGCTGTTTCCCAAAGGAATGAGGGTGCTGGGGAGGGGGTCAGTGAATGCTGCTGGTCAGGGACATGTGGAGGATGTGGAATGACTACCCTTCCAAGTCTTGCTTACCCATCCCTCTTAGAGATATCTTGCTTACCCCCTTAGAGACTATCTGATTACTCTGATTTCTTATATCTTTCTACACATTTATATCATTATACAAATGAGCATGTGATCCTATGACAGTGGTCCCTTTTCCATATGCAGTTAAATCCTGTACAAAGCACCTTTGTGTCTCACAGGGAAGAGAGGGAGGCCAGCCCACTTTGGGCCAAGTCCCCATTGTATCAAATCTCCACCACCACCATCTTTGGAGTAGTCGACATGTTCCTCCCCATTTCATTTCCTAAGTGCTTCCTAATAACCAGAAAATGTCACAGCGGCCCTTAGAACATCACCTCCCTACTCCTCTAAACAACCCTAAAGGTGATCGGGGTCTCCCGCTGATAAGTGGCAGACCAGGGTTGAAACCACAGACCCAAAGCAGAAGCTTCTAAAACAGAAGCCAAAAATGTGTTGGCTAAGGCTGCAGACATCTAACCAACTATTTCTGCTCTCCGGGGATCCCAGTCCTTTTTCTCTGTAACTCTCAGGAGCTAGAGGTTTTTATGGCTATTTTTCTAAAAAGCAACATTAGTAATCTTTTTAACAGATTTTTTTTTTTTAATATGAACAGTGAGCTTTTCTTTTTCATTTACTTTAGCTTAGTCCTTTCCATTATTCATTGGGCTTCTTGAACCGTCCTGTCTGTACACCATACTTATTCTTACTCACCCTGAACAGGTGTGTGACACCTTGGAGAAGATGAAGCCAGGGAGAAAAATCAGTCAGACAGGAATTATGTTGAAAGATGACTGAATAAATTACCACCTCCCAGGAGTTGTGTGAAAAACGGGTATTTCTCTAGGACGTCAAAGTACCTTTTTCCTCTCTAATTCACGCGTATCCTTATACAAAGGCCCACAGTGACAGGGCATCATTTCTGGACCATGTGGGGCCTTCTGAGAATGTAGTATCCTTGTCATCAGGAAGCACTGATGGGTGGCTGCCCCCTTCATGTCCAGCCAGCCAGTGTCCTGCACTCACTGCTTCAGAGAGGAGTTCTTATCACAGTCCTTTTTGTGGGCAGCCTTAGGGTAAATCATCACTGGTCATTAGATAGATGATCTGCTAACGAGAAACTGCCTGTGTAAATGGACAATGGCCCGAACCATTTCTGATCCTGAGTCTCAGACCCACAAGCTCTACAGCGGCCAGCCCAGCAAGCCAAATCACAGCTCTGTAGCGATCAACCCACAGCAGATAGGACTTGGTCAGTAACACCAGCCTCCCTAATTGTTATTGTCTCCACTTCCAACTCGGGAACAACCAGAAAAAGCCAAATATGCTCCTGAAACAGTGAATGATCCAACCTCATGTCCGCTTGCATCTGAGGCCCTGGCCACCATTTTGATCTACCTCTCCTATTTAAGTGTAAGGGCAAATTCTGGGTCATTTACCTGTGTGCCCCTCGTAGCAGCTAAGGCTGATAGGACTGGCTTTTATGTCTGAGGAAGAAGGGAAGAGCCATGAGGAAAAGAAAAAACGGAATAATAAGCCCAGATTAAGAAAACCAAAAGAGGGCTCCTGGGCAGTTCAGTCAGTTAAGTATCCTATTCTTCGTTTCAGCTCAAGTCCTGATCTCACGGTTTGGGAGATGGGCTGTGCACTGAGAGCATGGAGCCTGCTTGGGATTCTCTCTCTCCCTTACTGTCTGCTCCTCCCTCATTCTTTCAAAATAAATGAATAAACTTTAAAAGAGAGAGAGAGAGAGTTTGGCTAAGTTACATTTCAAAATCTCATTTCTTCTTTTAATAGTGACCATAACGTTTCTCTACTTTCTATAAGCCGTACTTGGAAGATGAAAAGCTATGGGTATCTGCTTCATGCTCCTTTTGTCATTTAGAAAAGTGAAATCCTATCTGTAAATATATAGATAATTTCCCCCTTTAAATTGCATAAGATGGAGATACCACCTGTGTTACAAATGAACATAGTTCTAGGTTTATCTCCTGCATGAAATTGGGGTTCCAATCAATTGTCTGTCAGTGCTGTCCACCATGGTGTCAGCCTGTCCATGAGATATATACTATTCACCAGTGACTCAGCCCAAATCTAAAGCCTAAGAGGTATGAGTCCAGGACAGCCAAGTTCAAGTGCATTTTTCATGTATAGGTTGTTCACTCTAGTCTTTGAGATTGTGCAATTAGCATATGTTGTCATAGTGATGTATTTATTATAATGGAGGTGTTCTCAGGAAACCAGATTTAATAGTTTTAAATCAGAAGCTAACATGGACTTTTAGGAATCCCATTCACAGTAAATTTTATGCCTGGTGAAAGGTTATGGAATGGGTTTCCATGCCACATCTCCCCCATCTCACAAATCTCCTGGCCTACAGAACTTCCACGGTGGGTTTTTGCAGGCTAGCTGCCCAATGCAGACAGAACATTTCAGAGTTTTTGCTCCTATACAGCACACCTTCCAATGAAAAAGGAATGAGAGGAAAGTGACTTGGCTGTTGGGTTTATATCCTAAACCTTTATTACAACGTGAATCTCCTTAATAGATTGTCTCATAAGCTTTGGACTGACAGGAGTTTGGCTTTCCTTGTGTTCAGTTGATAGCCCTTTGACTATCGAAGCCATTACACATCTGTTCAGCTAGTGTATTCACGAAGAAGTTGGAACCCCACCCCCACCCCACCCAAGGTCCAGGAACATGGTGTCTCTTGGTTGGTACAGGAGCCCACAAAGGCTTCTTATATTGTAAGTACCAAAGGGTAGCGCCATTGTACCATCCTTACACTGCCCTGTATCGTGTGTGTGTACCTCTACTTGCTGTAACAGGAAGGACAGCTGAGAGAGAGAGCCCAAAGATGCTGGAAAGCTGTGAGTCCTTTGTGTCTGTGCAAGGATTGAATTAGATTCTTAAATATCTGTGGATGTCATGGTTGAATACAAGCAGCTATTCAGTGTCTCCCTCTGATAGAAGAACAAGTCCCCTGGAGGTGGGAAGCCACGCAGGTCCCTGGAAGTGGGAGCAGACTGTTCAAATGGTATCAGAGATGGGCTGGAGTGATGCCAGATTCTCTGATGCTCACCCTAGGTCTAGGGCGAAACTCTTGTCTTTCCCTGTTAATGACTTAGTCGTTCCTTCTATTCCTGGGGAACCTCAGTGCATATACCTCCAGAGACCCAGCTCACCTTTCCAGACCACGTCCTCTGTCTCTTTGTCTGCCACCAGCGCAGGGCCAAGCATCAGTGCTTGGCAGGAGTGTCATTGCAGCTGCGCTAAACCACGAAGGAGAACCTTTTCAGTATCGAAGAGCAAATGCTTTCACATCAGACACAGCGGAGGATGAATCTGGGTTCTACCACATTGATTGATTGGTTGGACTCCTAATGAGCTTTACTCTTCCCGAGTCTCAGTTGTATCATCTCTAGAATGGAGAGTATTGTGCACTATTTCCTGTGGGAGTCAGAAATCATGTAGGGAAAATGGCTGGCAGAGTGTGATAGAGATGGTCACTGCCATTGATTGTGTTATCACAGTGATTATATTCCACCAAGATTGGGTGTAAAGTGAATGTATTACTGGCATTCCTGAGACTGTTTTAAAGGAAGTATCTCTAAGTCCTCATGACAAGCCAGATGTCCAGAAGGAAGCTTGAGAGCAAGGCTCTGAGTTACTTAAAATAGGTTTGGTATCTCTGTCCCATGAATGCCAAATGTAATCTTGGACACTACAAAGGGCTTTGAAGAGAGCCGCAGTAAATCACCCAGACCCCTCAGTGACTCACTCTGCCCCCTGGTGATCCAGGCACAGCCATTTCTCAGCTTGTTTGGGGTTTTGCTCTTTGTTCACCTAGACAGCTCCTACCACATGAGCTCACAGCCCAGCCTCCCCCACACTCCAGGACTCAGGACTTATCACACCCAAGAGTTGGGTGCTGAGGGGAGCGATGCTGAATTTATTTTCAGGTCCTGATTTCTCTATAATTAAAAAATATATATTTCTTTTATATATGTATATATTTTTTATTAGACTGTGAGTTTCTTAACCTTTCTTAACTAATGATCTAGTAAGTAAATTATTTGAGTGGACCCAGGCATAGAACCTGATTTGGCTCCCCATCCCCACCCCATCAAAAGTCGCTTGTTATTCTGAAAACCCAACTTTTATATTTTTAGTATGGTAGTGGATAATATGACTGGTCACAAAAGGAGAAGGCAGAAGAGAATTAAAAATGTTCTGTTAAATCCACTGCCCCAAAATAATTGCTCTTAATATTTTTTGTATGTTCTCTTCTTTCTTCTGAATGATGGCATTTATTTTTAAACAAGTTGGGCTTATTATATACATAGTATCTTTTTTTTTTCTTTTTAATAGGAATTTGTCCTGTCACTAAACATTGCTTGGAAAGAAAATGCTTTGATGATTTCATAAGATTGTACTGTATGAATGATGTGTACTTTATTTAACCACTCCTCTGCTTTGGGATAGTTAGGGTATTTTACAGTTCAAGCACTGTAATTTTTTAATTTATTATTTTTTAAATTTACGTCCAAGTTAGTTGCATATAGTGCAACAGTGATTTCAGGAGTAGATTCCTTAGTGCCCCTTATCCATTTAGCCCATCCCCCCTCCCACAACCCCTCCATAACCCTCTGTTTGTTCTCCATATTTAAGAGTCTCTTATGTTTTGTCCCCCTCCCTGTTTTTATATTATTTTTGCTTCCCTTCGCTTCTGTTCATCTGTTTTGTATCTTAAAGTCCTCACATGAGTGAACTCATATGATATTTGTCTTTCTCTGACTAATTTCACTTAGCATAATACCCTCTAGTTCCATCCACGTAGTTGCAAATGGCAAGATTTCATTCGTTTCGATTGCGAGTAATACTCCATTGGATATATATACCACATCTTCTTTATCTGTTCATCCATCGATGGACATTTGGGCTCTTTCCATACTTTGGCTATTGTTGACAGTGTCGAGTACTGTATTTAAAAAAAAAATAAGAACTCGGGCTTATTTTATCATTTCTTTTGGCCCATATATTTGGTAAAGGAAGTGTAGCAGTTAGGATGGGTGACTCCCCCATCTCCTTTCATCTCCGGTGATTAAGCCCATCCAGCTAACCTATGCATCTTGCTAGTGATTGGTTTAGAAATAGACATGTGACCCATTCCTGACCAATGAAAATGGAGGGCCCTTCTGGGAATGGATTTCTGACTCAAGAGTGGCACACAAGGAAGGTACAGACTTTATGCTTCCTCTGGACATGCTCCACCATGCTGTTCTCATGGGGCCTTCCAGCCCAAGATGAAGCTGACCCTGAAGGGGACGGAGGAGAAAACCTGTGCCATTTATGGAGCTGCTGAGCCCACTGCACTTGTGGCCTATTTACCTCTAGAATTCCAGTGGTCACAGAATAAGTTGGGTTTGGACCATGTATCTGTGACTGGCAGGGAGACGCATCCCGAATCATTCAAGAGGCGTGCGCAGATGTAAAATCTTCACACCACAGAGGCTCTTACCGAAGGAGAAGCAGAGCTGCAGAGAGATGATTTGCCCAAGGTCACGCTCGGTTTGGGAGACCTGAGCTACTATATCAACTACTTTTTGAGTAAACTTCTTTGCTACTTAAAGCAAACTGCCTTTCCTCATGCTCAGGTAGAGAGATACCCTCAGAGGGCCAGAGCAGTGACACGGGATTGAGCCCAGAGTTGAGATTCAGGAAGCGTGCATTCTAACTGGCTTCAACCCTCCACCTGGATGTGTGATCTGTGATCTGAAAACCTTCTGGTTTTCCAGATCCCTTTTGGTAAACAAAGTGAATATACTGACTGAGGACTGTGGGATGTAAATTCCTTTGTAAAAATATAATTGTCCTATTTTGTTATATTATTATCATTGTCATCATTGTTCGTTCATACCAGTGGCACCTAGCAAGCAAGTATCTGTTATGTTCCCAGCTCTGCTTCAAATGTCAGCAATATAGCAGTGACTAAACAGATAACCTTTCCCCTCACGGATTTTATATTCTAATGAAGGTGGCAGAAAATGAGCAGGTAAAACAATAAACTGAGCACTTTGGGAAAAGAGACCCAAGTTCTCATCAGATCTTCTCCATGATCTAAACAAGAATTTTAGGAGAACAGTTATTTTTGTCTGTCTGCCCATCCATCCATCCATCCCTCTTTCTATATAGATATATGTGTGTATATGGTATAGATACATGTTTTACTTAGTTAATGCCTGTGAATTTCTTAACCTTTCTTACCCCACATTGTAAGTAAATTGACTGGACATTGTGAAACTTGTCTCGACTAGTGGAAGTAGACTAGTGTTTCTTTAATTATTTTCCAAAGACCCCTGGACATTGCAGTTGTATCCTCTGGTGTGTGGGTCAGGGGAGGATAGTGAGTGGGTAGTCATGTGCATACATGTTTTTTTTGATCATCTAGAAAGATTACGTATCTGTGGATCACCTGGGTCATCATGTTGAAAGTCATCCCCACCACATCATATGTCTGTGTGTGTTTGGAATTGGTAGGTCCTTTGGATCTCTCTCCTGCTCACCACCCTTCCCCATCTTCTGCAGCCTCCCCTCCAGGCTGCATGGGGTTCCTTATCAACTTTATTTTACAGACGAGGAAACGGAGACCCAAGGGAGCTTTCTGATATACCTTGGCCACACATCCCTCTGGTCGCAGGCCTGAGAGCTGCACCAGGTCTCTCTCCCTTCCTCCTCCCTCCTCTGCCTCTCCTCTCTGCAAGCAGCACTGGGACACAGGCATCAAATTGGATTTGATTATTTAGGATAAAACAGCTTATAGAATGCTACAGAGCAATGCCTTTCCTTTCTGAGAACTTGATATAATAAAGTTGGCTTGATCTCCTCAGCCTGTATCTTGGGGGAACAAGTAAATTAAACAAGTAATTATATCCATAATGTTTTTAGAAGTTAGAAGATTTAAATATATGAATCTCATCTGAGTGTACAGCCTTTTGTCTGTGGTGTTTCCTGCCAAAAGATCTCTTGACAGGAAATAAACATTAAAATAATCTTTAATCCCTTGTCTGGTCTATTACCATTAACAATTGATGCACTTTAATTTTGTGGGATTTTAACTACAAAATGGAACGGCTAAGTAGTGATAATTGGGTTTGGAATTATACGGTCATTTATATCAACAGAGATGCAAGAGGCTGGGAGGAGGGTGATTAATTATTTACTATTTCCTGGCTGTAGTTCCTATTATAGAATTTTCTGATATGTTCTGCTGTGAACAATTATCACCAAATGAAAGTAAACAAATCTGTGATCTGAAGCCTTATTTAGAAGTTAGCCTATATTTAGGTGATCTGAGCTCGATTCTCCTGGACCCTGTGGGCTGGTAGTGTTCCTTATCTCAGGGTCCCACTGGCCCAGTATTTGAGTACGGTTATCTTCATGCATCTTAAACTCCAAAATGCACAGCCCCGGGGAATTGCCTTGGTTTGCCAGGGGGGAAAAGAACCAAAGAAAACCAACACCATTGAGTCAGATCTTGGTTTGATACAAAAGACATATTTGGGAGGGGGGCTTGGGGTTTATTCTTCCCTCTGTTTGTTTTGCTGCGTTACAGAGTGGGGTGGGAGGGAAACGAAATTATTATGTCAACTTGAGAATAAAAGTTGTGGCATTTCTCTTAATGCAAATGTGTGTGTGTATGTGCATGCGTGCGTGTGTGCGTGTGTTAAATGCAGACCACCTCCCTGTGCTTCGCTGTCCCTAATGGTGGTTCAATGGCAGATCAGCACAATCTGAGCAGGCCTTCTGGGATTGGCAGTCACTGCTCCAATGCTCATTTCTATTCTCTGTCCCCTCTTGGTGACAAATCCACAGAGCACATCCCCATGAATCTTCTTCGCTCTCCCTGCATGTGATTTCTTGCAGAGCCAAGAGCTACGCTCCTCAGGTGGATTTCTCTGACTCGTGAAGACTGGTGGGTACCTGACTGGACGTGCCTTATGGAAAGCAGGAGGGAACTCGGGGGAAGGATGTGGACACAAGCCATTTTAAGAGTTAATCTGACTATCATGGCTCCAGAGTCCATCCAGACTCTGGAGCAGCAGGGAACTGGAGCATATGTTTCAAGAGCAAGTTTTCCCTCTCAGTTCATGTACTCACTTAATTCTGGAAAGAATGCAGCCCTCTCCTAGTGCTCTCCAGCTAAAGGAGCAGTCCCGCCATTCATCCAGTTGCACAGTCCAAAACCCAGAAGCCATCTTGGCACCTCCCTCACCCTCAGCCCCACAGGCCCTGTCATCACTTGTCATGTCCACTTTACCGCCTCGAGTCTGTCCTCGCTCGTCACCTCCACCACCACCACTCTAGTCCTGGTTGTCATCATCTCTCACCTGGGCCAGCACAACAGTTTCTCTCTGGTCTCCACACCCCCAGCTCTCTTGGGTCCACGGGTTGGAAGGAGATTGTGCTACGGAGGACTTAGGGCTTCTTCCCCAGATTTCTCCCCTGGCTTCTAAAGGACCCTGCGTCACAGGGCCCCGCAACATGTCAACAACAGTCATGGACAAGCTCGTTCATGAAGCAGTCCAGGTGGCTTCCTGCCGCTGGGACGCTTGGTGCTGTCGCCAGAGCAAGAAAACAGCATAGTTAACTGACCGGCGTTTCCGACGCGTCTCTGCTTCTCAGTTGAGGTGTCACCCTGGCCAGAGATGAAGCACAGACGCTTCCTCAACCATGCCCTTAGCCTCTGCACTGTGTGGTCGGACCCTGATGACTGATTCCAGGCCCCTTCCGATTTCCCCAGCATGTGACTCTGTGGAGATGGAAGCCACTTTGCCTTTCGTAGCTCGGGAGGTGAGGCTGAGAGCTGTGTGAGCCCCACCATGGGCCACACTCGACCCTTGGTTTGTTGTTATTCTTATTTATTATTATTATTATGAACTCAGTTTTATTTGTGGGGGTAGGCTCTGTGTGTCGGCCGTGATTGCTCTCCTAGAAGATTGGTGTGGTGCCTGACAAAATGCTCCTGTTCTCATCTAGGAAGCCTGACTCAGGGACTGGGTGACTGACTCTTCGCCTCATACCAGATTTGCACTATTTTTGGGTCAGATGACTCTTTGTTGTGTGTGTGTGTGGGGNCACAGAGTCCGAGGCAGGCTCCAGGTTCTGAGCTGTCAGCACAGAGCCTGATATGGGGCTTGAACCCACAAACTGCAAGATCATGACCTGAGCCGAAGTCAAACGCTTAACTTTCTCAGCCACCCAGGCAGCCCCACATTGTGGGATGTTTAGCAGCACCCACCTGCTTCCCTGGTCCTACAGAAACAAAATTTCTGCAGACATTGTCATGTATCCCTCGGGTGGGGACCAGGTCATCCCTGGTTGTGAATCCCCGCTGTGTACCCTTCTCTACAATTCTGATGGGGTTTTTTTTTTCATTCCAAAAGAAAGTATTTTTTAAGTGTTTATTTTTTGAGAGAGAGAGAGAACGTGTGTACGTGTGCAAGTGGGGGAGGGGCAGAGACCAACAGAAGGGGAGGGGGATAGAACGCTGTGGGGCTTGATCTTATGAATTGCGAGACCTGAGCTGAAATCAAGAGTGGGACGCTTAACCGACTGAGCCAGCCAGGTGCCTTGAGAAAATATCTTTAATACCAAAATAGTGAAAGAAAGTAATGGCAAAACCAAAAGAATAATATGAACTACTACTTGTGTATTATTCATTATATACCAGGCCCCTGCTCTAGACACTTGCTTTGTGTTCCCTAATTTAACCCTCCCAAGAATTCCTTGAGGCAATGTTAGCCCGTTTCCTAGGCCACCATAACAATGTAGTACAAATTGGGTGGCTTAAAATAGCCAAAATGCATTCTCTCACAGTTTGGGGGGCCAGAGGTCTGAGACCGAGCTGCTAGCAGGGTGGGTTCCTTCTGGGGCCTGGTGAGGGTCTGTGCCGGGCCCCCTTCTCCTAGTCTGTGGTGGGTGCCAGTAATCTTTGGTGTTCCTTGGAATGTGGTAGTGTGACTGAGTTCTCTGTTTCTGTCTCCTGTGACCCTCGTTCCTCTGTCTGTGTGTCCTCTCCTATTCTAATAAGGGCACCACCCATTGGATTGAGGGCTCACATGAATTCACTATGAACTTCTTTTATTTTTACTAATTACCCCTGTAGAGCCCCCATGTCCAAGTATGGTCACCTTCCGAGGCTCCAGGTGCACATGAATTTTGTGGAAACACGATTTAACCCATTACAGGCAGTTGTCACTCTTAGGTCTGTTTTACAGATAAAGAAACTGAGGCAGAGAGAGATTTGGTGATAGTTGAAATCACAGTTAACCAAGCAGCAAGGCAAGGATTACGTTAAGTCCCTCTGGTTCCACACACCAAGCTTATAACCGTTGCACTGGTGGTTCTCAAAGCATAGTTCCCGGCCACCCGCAGCACCCGGGAACTTGTTAGATATGTGGATTCTCTGGCCCCACCCCACACCCCCTGAATCAGAAACTCTGGGAGTCAAAGCAGCCATCACGGGTTCTTTCCACAAACCCTCTAGAAGGTTCTGATGTATCCTGATATTTGAGAAGTCTGATGAAAAGTGCGATGTAAAAAGCACAATTTTCAAGACATCATGTTAGCCAACTGTCGAATGTTTTTTGAGTGCACTTGGTTTACAAAGCACAGTACTAACCTCTAACTCCAGGAGGCTGGGCCAGGAGACTTGTTTATTTATCTAAAGGGTCCTCTTCCACTAATTCACCAGTGCCAAGAAAATCTTTCAAAAATCACAAAGTCCATGTCTTTGCCTATATAAAGATAGAAAGTGTCACGTCAGGGGCGCCTGGGTGGCTCAGTTGGTTAAGCATCCAAGTTAAGCTGAAGTCATGATCTCACGGTTCATGAGTTCGAGCCTGGCGTCTGGCTCTGTGCTAACGGCTCAGAGCCTGAAACCTGCTTCGGATTCTCTGTCTTCCTCTCTTTCTGCCTCTCCCCAGCTCACACTCTGTCTTTGTCTCTGTCTGTCTCAAAAATAAATAAACTTTACCAAAAAAAGAAAGTGTCATTTCAAAGATAAATTGAGAAAATTTTCATTTTTGTAAGTCATTCTTATTTGGACTTATAGCCTGGCTCTTCTTAGATATTTATTTCAGCAGAGCAAACCACTAGACAACCCGTCCCCTCTCTCAGCTGTCATCTCATCCCAGGAGCCCCACCTTCCAAGGATTTAACATGCTGTTAGTGCGTGGAATCAAGTGAAGTCATTTTAGGCTCATCAGTACATTGCTCGTTGATCTTCATTTCCTATTATTTCACCTCAGAGCCAACACCCCCCTCGCCGTGGTGGGTCTCCATCGAGTGCCTGCTTATTTATCAGCTTGTGTTGTTGCAGGAGGCCTCTCCTCGTCTGTTTGCTGTGGCGAACTCTGTGTCTTTCTTTTTACTTTTCTTTAAATTACAGTGTGTATAAAATAATGCCATCAGCAGGAGACCACTAATTGCCCTACAGGGTCGGGGTAGAAGTCACCTGCCCCCCCCTCCACAAAGCCCACCTCTAAACTTGCACTTAGAAAGGCCCTGCGGTGTGGCAGAAACCCTTTCCATTTATTTGATTCGGTTTGGTGAAGACTTGGGAGAAACAGAAGGAAACTAGAGACAGGGATATTCTTCCTGGAGGTGGAGGTGACCACATCCCCCGCAGGAACTTCCTGCTTTCTTGCTGCGATTTCCGGTAGAAGTGGAGCTGGGGCAGACTTTAGTGATGAACATCCGGAGATCCCTCAGTCTTTATCGGATGATTCACAGAACGAGCCACGGCGTCCAAGTCCTGGAAAAGGTTATCCTGAAGCTTTGGTTTAGTGTGGGTTGTTGTGATTGCTGGGGACACACACACTAATAGGAGTAGAGGCTCATGGTGACAGTTTCAAACTTTTCAGTATGATTTAACAGGAAAAATTTTCCTTCCATCTCTCATTCCCAGTCGCTCCAAAAGAAACCGGCATGAAAGTTTAATTGTGGATTCTTCCAGAAGCGTTGTGTGCATTTATCATCAGATACAGATATGCATAGCTTTCTAAAAAAGAAAAAAAAAATGTGTGCAACCGAAACCATTGCAGATATGTTGTTTATTACCTTGCCCTGTTTGTGTAATAGTGTCTTGGAGATTATTTGGTGTCAGCACATGTAGCTCGACCTTGCGATTCTCCCTGACTGCATAATATTCCATCACGTGTGTGGCCTGTAATTTATTTATTCATTCCTCTACTAGCATGCATTTAGGTCCAGTCTATGCTTTGCTTTTCCACGTGATTCGGTGGTAAAACGCCTCTGCACATGTATTTTGTCTACTTGGGCAAGGCTGTCAGAAGGGTGCCTTTCTGTTAGAGAAGTGCACCTTCAAAATACTTAGTTTCATAGGAATTTCCAAATTATCCTCTGAAAAGACAACACTGTTTTTTTTTTCAATGTTTTATTTATTTCTAGGAGAGAGAGAGAGAGAGAGAGACAGCGTGAGCAGGGGAGGGTCAGAGAGAGAGGGAGCCACAGACTGAAACAGGCTCCAGGCTCTGAGCTGGCAGTCAGCACAGAGCCCGACGCGGGGCTCGAATCCACGAACCGCGAGATCATGACCTAAGCGAAAGTTGGACGCTTAACCGACTAAGCCACCCAGGCGCCCCATGACAACACTGGTTTTTTTTTTCTCTGCCGTTCTCCCATGAGGATGCGTGTGCCACCCCAGAAATTACCTCTGTCAACAGCTAAGAGGATTGGGGTGCCACCGATAGGTCTGGTGCAAAAATCAGCACCCGTTTTTAAAAATTATGTTGCTATCATATTATCAGGTTGTTACGAAGCGACTACTTCATAACACCATGTAGCCCAATCCCCAAGCTTGGCAATTTTTTTTTCCCCTTTCAATACATCACATTGATTTTCTGTATGACTTTATCTGCTTAATACAAAGTGGGATTGAACAGTTATTTGTCTGGATTTGACCATTCCTTATCAAACATTTATGATTTAGCTTTCGCCATGGCATCTTCTTGTAAGGTGTTTCTTATTTTTATCTTTTTCCATAAAGGTGGGATTGTGTTGACAGCCCCGTAATAAATCTCTCCTGAATGAGACATGTTGCCGCAGGGCGGGGAGAGGGAGCGGGCTCTGTGCACGGGGTGTTTAAGGAAAAGCTTCAAGAAGGGTCTGTGTGAATCGTTTCCGGAACAAAGTCGTCTTCTAATAGTAGAAAGTGATGCCCTGAGTTTGGGGTTTGCCACGTATGAGGATTGGGTGCCTCATTGGAAACCACAGAGGGGAGGGGGTGCTGCCCTGATGACGGCTTCTCCAGTAAATAAGTGAGGTTGGTACAGCCAAGGCCAAATCTTAGGACTACCTCTTGTCTGTACATAGAATAATGTCACTGTCAGGGTCAGGGCAAGGCACCAGCATTCACTGAGAACCTTGGTGGGAATGTAGTACGCATACAGGGGATTGAAAAATAATAGAACTCGATGGGGCATACATATTTTACTCTCATCTGCTTTCTTCTTGTTGAGAGCATTTTCTAGCCCCATGCAGAGGAAACAGAATTAGAAAGTTTGACTCAGTGCTACAAAACTTAACTGAGTACCTATTATGCCTTGGGCATCATGCCCCGGGAACAAATTCCAGGGTGGAGGGATGAATACAACAATGTGGCGGAGTGGAGGGAGCAGCCAGACCTTCGTAAGTAAGCTTGCATCCCAGCAGTTCAGCGCTGGCTGACTTGGGGCAAGTCCTATTAATTAAAACAAAAAAAATTTAAAACCACACAGTTGGGTCGCATCACCATTTCCATGGATGAAGGATCCAGACATGGTTCAGCATCTCTTGAAGGCTGTAACCAAGGGGCTGCATTCCTTGGGTGGGGCTGGGCTGGGAAGGGTCTGTTCCCAAGTTCATACTCATAGTTCTTGGCAGAATTCTCCTCCTCCTCCTCCTCTTCCTCCTTTTTATTTTATTTTTCTCTTTTTGGCTTTTGTTGGACTGAGGGGCTCCATTCCTTTGTCTACTATTGTTCAGTGTTGCCGCGTGGGACACTCTAAATGTCACCTCGCAACATGGCAGCTGGCTTCCAGCTGAGAGAGACACAGAAGAGCACGAGAAGATGAGCAGGAGGGAAGCTAGAGTCTTGGGAAAACTTAATCTCAGAAGTGAAAAAACATCCTTTTATTTTTTATTGAGATATAATCCAATACCATGATGCTCTCCCTTTTAAAGTGAACACAGTTTTCACACATATATGTAGTGCTTTTTGGCATATTTACGAAGTTGTACAATCATCACCGCCGTCTAATTAGAGAACATTTTCATCACGCCAGAGAGAGACCCTGAGCCCATTAGCAGTCACTCCCCCTCCCCTAGCCCCAGCCTCACCAAAGAGAATTCCAACCAGAGGTGTGGCCAGTGCCTATTTCCTGTGATGGAAATGTGCTTGACCTGTTCAAGGGAGAGAAAACAGCCACTATGGTTGGAACCAGACGGAGTGATAGGCGATGTGTTCAGAGAGGGTGGCAAATGCCAAGTTGTGAAGCCACTGTGAGGAGTCTGGACCTTATTCTGCTTGAGGTGGAAGCCATTGGACATTTGTAAGCAAAGTGTGATAGGATTTTATCCACAGTTTTAAAAAGATGTGGTTGCACTCAGTAGGCACAGTAGAAGCTGCAGGGCCAGTTGGGGTGTAGCTCAGGGTCTAAGAGAGCAATAAAGGCGATGTTGACGATGGAGATGGATTCAGGATATTTGACCCTACTGAGCACAGTGCATGGTAATTGTCGGATGGCCTCCATCCCACTGGGGCAGAGACCCTGTCATGTCTACATCCTGATACCCAATGTGGGCCAGCCACCCAGGCAACGCCCGCTGCATATTTCCTACGTGAGTGTTACGGATTGACTGCCCGCTCGGGACGTGGCTGGTTGGGGGATAAAGGAGCCAGGCTTCTAGCTCTGGAGGCTGGCTCATCGTAGCCTGTCCCCTAGAATGATGCCTTTAATCCTGTCCCCTTCACTAGCAGGGATTCCCAGCTCATAAGTGATGTTTTCTGTTTCACATGTGAGCAGAAAGAAGAGCCAGCAGTGTCAAAACTACGTGCGTAAATATTTTATTTTTTGCCTTTCCGCAAATGAGCACGGTATATCAATATCAGTGCATCTGGGAAGGGCAGGCCTGTTGGCGGCCAGCAGAATAGAAACCTGGTATGGCGATCCATTATGCTCTCCCTCAATTAGGCTTGTTGAGGCTCTGTGATGAAAGTGGCATTTTTCTTAATTATTAACAGTTAAAAATAGGAAAATAGATTTCAAGGGGGAAAAAGTTGCAGGCAACAAGAGCCCAATTCTAAATGTGTGCGTGTGCGTAAAACGGAATTTGCCAAACATGAATAGGCACTTACAATGTGACTAGAATTGGCTCTGTCATGTGTCAGCCTAATAGCCTAAACCCTGGTTCAATACAATGAACTTGGGAAGGTTTGCTTAATGAAAGAACTGACGTTTTCTGTGCAGTGGCTGCATTCATCAGCCTGCATCCTGTTCATTACAGTACAAAGGGCTGCCAATGGGAATTGGGAGGGTCATCTATTAGGTAAACGTGATGGGGACAAAAGATAACAGAGGCCAGGGCCTTGGAATTTTCTGAGTTGGTCTGGGTTACTGCAGGAGTAAGCCCCACTTAGGGGCAACATGTGGCCAGGTGGCGAAAGGGCTTCAGGAATCATGGGCTCAATTATGACTATGTCTCATCCCGATACACACATCTTCTGAGACTCGAGAGAAGAGCGTTCCCCCATCCTTGATGTCCGCATACCCACTTTGCAGTCTGTAGGGCAGCTCACACTCCTGGGTTTCCCTCTCCCTGGGGACACTTGGCATGGCTGTACTCCCCTGTCATGTGACTTGCTGCGGCCAATGGAATCTGGGTGGAAGTGATGCGCGGCTCTGGGAGGCCAAAGCTTTAAGAGCCCGGGAGAGCGCTGCACCCTATTCTCTGCCATGCCAGCTGGCAGTGTTCCAGACAACAGCTGCCCTGTCACTGTGGGTCCTGGAGGAAGGGCAAAGACAAGGGCCCCAGTGGACACAAGGTGGACAGAGAGAAAGAAATTGTGCTTCATGGCCGTCAGACACTGAGATTAGGGGGGGTTGCTTGTTATATTGTTATCACCTGGCCGGTCCTCCAGGCGTATACCCATCATTAGACATAGAGGGATCCTCATTTGACGATCAGGGAAAAAACTCCAGAGCAATAGGTATCTTCATAACATGCTTATCACCCATTTTGCAAGGTTGGAATACCGCAATTTGCCTTTAAAAAAAAATACTTTTAAAGATGTGTAGATGTCAGATTTTAGTTAGTGTCTAGAGCCCTTTGAGGGGGTTGCCCATATGAGAACTTCAGCACATTCCTTCCTCGGTGAGTGGAGCCCTGAGTCTTTGGAAAATGCAGACCAGCAAGATCTGCTGATTGTCAAGGTCATCTTGGGAAAGGCCATCGTGAGGAGTACAGAGCAGGTCCATTAATTCAGGGGGGATTTACATCAGTTCTGTCTGCCTCTTACCTAATGGGGCTGTTTGGTTGTGTTCTTTTCCTGGACAGATTAGTGATTGAAAGGAGGAGATTTAGAAAAGGGAGATAAAAGTTTGCTTTTAATTCTTGTGACATGCAGTCTAGTAAGAAGGCTAGCTAAGGAAGGCCCATGGAAGATTCAGACTTAAGCCAGAGGACAGATTCTCCTAAAATAGTATTCATGTCCTGGAGGTGACATCTCCACAATAAAGGGGCTTTAAAAAGGGTTCTAGGGAAGTTGAGTTGTGGTTATGTCATCTCTAACCCTAAGTCCCCAATTGCTGTTGATCGGGGGGGCGGGTGTGGAGGTTGAATATGGAATCTTCCTGTGTTTGTTTCTTGAATTTAGTCACGGTAGAAAATACTCGTTTTCTCTCTCCCCCTCCTCCCAGCAGTCCTTACCACCCTCAGTGCCACAAGTTGGAACTGGGCTGGAGACACGTGGTCTTTCACAGATGTAAAATATACCCTGTCATCATGAGGTCGCTGCAGGTGCTGTGCGGGGTGTGTTACAGCGCTTCAGACAGCGATCAGCAGACGCTCTTTGCCTGTTACCTGGGAGCAGCCAGTTGTGCTGCCTCGATCCAGTTACATAACCTTCTCAGCCCTGGTTTTCTTTTCCGTAAAATATTGGGACAAAAGTAGCATCTTAGCACCTTGCCCATCAAGTGATTCTGAGAAGTAAGTGGACAAATGCCAGCAGGACCCTTCGCCAGCCTTGCCACTAAGGGAATTTTCAGTTAAGTGTTCTTTCCTGGTAGCACTTGCGTGTACATGGGGGCTGTCTTTGCCATGGAAGGCCCCAGAAAATACCGACTCAGTGGATCTGAAACAAAGAAGCAGCGTGGTATGTCAGAACAGCAGGAGTTCTGATTGGGGCAGCTCCCGGAGGGGCGGGCTTTCAGGGCTCAGTCCAGCATGACTTACCCTTCACAAGTTGGTGCCTCCAATGGTGGGTCTGTCTGAGGCCGTCTATGATGGACGCGGACATTGACAAGTGTGTCCTCTGCAGAGTCAGAAACACTTGACTTCAGTCCCCTCTGTCAGACCTTCAAAGCTCTGCGACCATGGGGTGACCTCTCTGTGCTTCATTCTCCTCATCTGTAAAATGGGCACAGTGACTTTGCCGATCTCAAAATGTGGTGTCATCATTAAGGCAGTTTGTATTAAGTGCCCAGCACCATGCCCAGCACAGGAAGCTCTCTGCAAATGTGTCTCGGGCATTATAGCAGGTGATTTATTCAGCGCCACTCATCGGGTGGCTGGTGGACTGGGTGCCCAGACTTTTCCTCCTGCGGGTATCCTTAGCGCAGCTCCACACCCTACGGCCTCTGCCATGGGAAACCATACAGAGGGGTTGGCTCTCATAGTTAATTACAAGTAGGCTCACAAGGACCATAGCTTTTAAAACCCTACATCGGTGCTTAATACAAACCTACTCTATCATGAAAAGAACTGTATTCCACTCTTAGGAAGCCCCTTGCATATAAATTTTCTCATTTTGTTTAATGGGAGAGAAAAACACTACTGTATACATTTGCTAGCGGCTTTCCTGAGAATCCATGGGTGAACTTATCTACATATCTTTGGCATTTAAATTTTAGGCTTCTGCTCCTCATAGCAGACCGTCTTTCTAGAACCATGGCTGTGCATCTCCTTTAACACTATACTTAGACTTGGACAGGTAGACATTGTTATGTACTGGATTATCTCAATATAGACATACTTTTCTGGGTTCTAGTCTTTTTTGTGGAAAATTGAAAAAAATAATGGTGAAGATAACTGGATACTGATCAGAGCTCCATTCCTAGACTCTGTTGTTCTACTGAACTTCTCTGAACAGTCTCCCTGTCTTTCACATCAGGTTGAGTCTCTATTGGCTATCCTGTAAGGCATCAGCAGTTTGGCTCCTTCCTGTCCTGTTCTTCCAAATGAGTCTTTCATCGGGCTCTAGGATGTGTCCTTTGATTCTTACCTTAGACTCTGCTCTGCCCTCAGCCCAAGCTCCTCTTAAATACACAGCCATCAAAACCACACAACTTAATCCTTCTACCCCTGGGTATATGTTTCCTGCTATATTAGTCTTGGCTCCCCTTGGGTATTCCATAAGAACTTCAAGGGCAAGTCTGTGAGATAAAATGTCATTAGGTAAACAGGGATGGATGGAATGGAGGTTCCATCCATTCATTTGTTTATCCATTCTTGATTCAACTACCATTCATTATGGACTTACCCTGAGTTAGGCCCCGGGGACTTAAGAAGGAATGAGGATCCTATAGTTTAGTTGGGGACAAGGCATATGAACTTACAATTAGAATGTTCAGCGTGCCTTAGCAATGAAAAGGGCACCAAGAATGTCCTAAGAGAGACAGGAGTAGTTTCCTTTTCCAAGTGTGGGTGAGAGTGTAGGAAGGTGAGGAGTAACAGTTTGAGGGAGGAAACTTTACTATAGAGAAGGCCATGTGTAAGGTGGACCTTGGGGGGGGCACGTGGGTGGATCAGTTCATTAAGCATCTGATTCTTGATATCTGCTTAGGTCATGATCTCATGATCGTGAAATCAAGCCCTGCTTTGGGCTTCTTTGCTTGGCATGGAACCTGCTTAAGATTCTCTCTTCCCCTCTCTCTCTGCCACTCCCCCACTGCTCACTCTCTCTCTTAAAAATAAATGAAAGAAGCTGGGCCTTGGAATCTACGTGAGTGCTGATAGAGCAGCTGGACTACTCTGGGAAGCTGAGCACTAGCAGAAGAAAGGAAGGAAGTGCATTCTTAGCAGAGGGAACAGTGCATGTGGCAGCCCAGACCTGGGCATCTTCAGAGCATACCTGAGTTTCCCTGGTGAGGCACGTGATAATAACTTGATATACTCCATGGGGGTTATCTCCACCAGGGCTTGGCACAGGAAATGAGAACCTCTCAATAAGTTGTATACAGGAAGGGATTTAATAAAGGCAGTTTGGTGCTTAAAAAATTGTTGGAAGAGCTGAAGGAGTGGCTCTGAAGTTGGTCGTCTCCAAGAATGGCTCCATGAATAATACAGATGGAACCCTCCAGGGGGGCCATTGCTGGAGCCAAGCCAGACTGAATAAGCCAAGCCACCCCGACTGCTGTGACCCTAATACCACCACCCAGGGACTTAGAGACCAGGCACTAGACCAGTGGACTAAAAACCCTGTTTGCACATGCCCTTGTTTTCAGAGAAGCAAGAATATAGCTCTTCCCTTATTTCTACCATTCATGTCTCATGTGACAGCACCTAGCAGTTAGTAGGATAGATGGTGTCTGGAAGGCAGCTGTGAGTTCTGGAAAGGTAGTTTTTAGCTTTCTGACTCCTCCAGCTAGGGCAGCGGCATCCAGGAACAGTGTCGTACCTCAGAGGACATTTCATTATTTCTGAGATAATTTTGGTTATCCCAACTGGAGCCTGGAGGTTGGCATCTAGTGGGTCAAGGCCAGGGACACTGCTCCACATCCCGCAGGGCACGGGACAGCCCCTCCCACAAATAACCCAGCCCTGAACGTCAGAGACCTGAGGTTGGGAAATGTATGGAATGATCCGAGGCCTGTGACTGGCAATCATGCCACCCCCTCAGTGTGGATTATCATGTAGTGGGTCACGCACAAGACCCAGATTTGGATTCTAGAACAATGCTGAACTCCGTTGAATGGTATCCCTTCCTTGACTCCAGCTCCTGGCTCTCCCTAACCTCGGACCACAGCTCCACTTGTGAATCGGTGTTTACACAGGTAACTGTAAAGGTGGGCCCTAAGTCCAAGGAGAGCGTCCTTGTGACAGGCAGAAACAGACCCCCCAGTGAGAAAGGCATGTGAAGATGGAGGCAGAGGCTGGAGGGGGTGCGACTCCAGCGACCAACAGCAGCTGGGGGAGAGGAGCCCATGATTGCTTCTCCCTCAGAGCCCCCAGGAGGCACCATCCCTGTGAGCCCAGACATCCAGCCTCCAGAACTCCCAGAGAATAAATTTCAGGCCTCCTACTTCGCAACCCTAGAGAACTAATGCAGATATCTCTATTTAATCCAGCTCTATAGGATGGCATCAGTACTGTTGTCACACAGGTTGCTCTCCTGAATGGCGATAATCTGGTTAATCACTGATGCCCTCATGTCCCTTCTTTCCGCATCTGTAAGTGGAGGTGCCCCTGTCGCATTTAGTGGTGGTTTTAAGACTTACGTGAGACGACATATATAAAGGACTTGCCACGAAGCCTGGTTCACAGTAAGTGACCAATAAATAACTGCCCTTATTATTGTCGCTATTATTTAGGATGAAAATGTATTTAAAATGCACAGTCAATATTCAATTACCCTCACTAATAAAGGAGAATAAAGATATGGATTGCAAAAGAGAAAATAAATGGAAAGATTGCTTTACATTTTCAAAAGTGGTGAGGTGAAGACGCATAGGCACTAAGCTTTTGGGGGCCTTACTTTGTTCCTTTTCAGCCCACCCCGGCAGGGACTAGCCTTCCACCAGGGCCATGGAAGAGATATGATCCTTTCCGATCTCCAGGGAAAATAATTCACTTTTGGATAGTTGAGTATCACTTGGAGCTACGGGATCCTGATTAAAAATCATTCTGTCATCCTAATTCACACCCCCCCTTACTCCCCCAGTTTAGTGAAAGTTTAGAATACTGACAGGGCAGCATATATGTTTAAATGGTTTTCTTCAAATGTTAGATTTAATTAAATCCATAACCAGAAGAGAAGCCTAAAAGAATTTTTCAGGGAGCTTTGGAATTCATTTTTCTTTCCACCCTTCCCCCACCCCCCCAATCCACCACCACGTTCAAGATAATTGTAGACTAAAACCTTCCCAAATGCATGCAAATAGAAGTAGGGACATTGATTATACAAATATAACCAGCAAAACAGAAGAGCCTGTTAGCATTGTATTCTATAGCCAAGGGCGGTGATCAGAAAATTTGTATGTTGAGACCACGAAAGAGTGTAGCAGAAGTTTGGTGGTTTCTTGCTAAGCCGGGAATGTGCGTGTGCACGCCTTATGTTCAGGCCTCTGTGATCACTCAGGTGTGCGCCAGTATTCTGATGGGTAGGTTATTAGGTTATTAGGACCACAGTAAGCAGTGTAGCATGACAGGAGAAACCATTGTGTCTCCAAACTATCCCTAAATTGCCTGTAATCGGTTCATTCTACCTTGCATAACCAGATTTTATCACTTACACACCGAACAGCTGGGAAAAAAAAATACTTAAAAGAAAAGATCAGATGAAATTTTAAAAACAAGAAGGACCCAAAAGAGCCCTCACAAGACCATCCCTGGCCCGGAGCCCCCGATTCCGGGGTCTGGCATTTATACCGATTATGGCCTGACAGCTCTTGAGTCTCCAATGATAACAGCCATCTGACTTGATCAGAGTTCAATGGATTTTCACTAAAATAGAATCATCGCCTTGATGATGGATAGAAAAAGTAAAGCAATACATCCTGATAAATGCTCTGCCTGCCTCCTTCCTCTCCCCAGCGGTGACCTTGTACAATCCATAAGAGAGCGAGGCAGAGCCCTGGCCACCGCCGCAGCGCGTCAGGGCTTGGAAATTTAAGTAGCTTTGAAGCCCATCAATGGGGTGAAGGGGGAATGGCCAGAGAAAGCAATGGATCATGCTTAGAAGGCTCGGAGGGAAATAGGGTACGCTGAAGGTCAACGTGCAGCGTGTCCTGAAGGAACAGCTCAAACCCTCATTCGTATTCACGGGAGGCTATGGCCCTGCGAGGCGAGATCCTTACAAGAGTACAATAAAACAGGAATTTCCAGAGCACATCATTTCTTCTCAGCTGCGAAAGGCACCAGAGAACAGTGCAACTTAAGTGCTCACCCAGAGCGCGAGGGTGCCCTGCTCCTGTCTGTCCCTCTGAATAACAAGGACCCGGCTATGCAGGGACTCGCTCAGCCTCTCGAACGCTCCGTTTGTTTTCCAAGTTTGCCATCCGGGTGAGCCCAGCTGGCCGTGAAGATTCTGAACCCCACCGATCATCTGGAACAACACCCGCACCATAAGCTACAAAGAAACCCGACCAAAACAGGGTGTCCAAGAAGCTCCGAGACCTGGGACCTCCCCGCAGCCCCGCGCGCTTGATTGGGAAAAGCGCTTCTGGGCGGTCGAAGGACGGACAGAGAAGTTGGATGTTGGCAGGCGCCCATTAGGGTTGGTTACAACTTGCTAAAAGAAAATATTAAAATAAAAATTAGATCATAAATTTGGAGCCACACTTACCAAGCCTAAAGTGCAAATTGCCAAACAAGTCAAGAGACTCATTAGCATTTTATGTAAATCAGTTATTACTGTTCTCCACTTCCTTAATTATCCATGTTATTTCAATACAACCCTTTCTTTGATGTCCCAATTCTATATTTAAATAGTGCAAGATTTCTATCGTATCCTCCCGCAGAGGTTTCTGCCATGCAAAAAACATGCCAAGAGCAGCTATTTTAAAGACTACAGGGAAATGTTTAATTGGTTCATCCCATTTGAGTTATGAGGGCGTATTACTGAGCACATAAAATCAGAAACATGGAAAGTACTAGCTTGGAGAAGTTTACTAAAACCTGCAAGAGACCACTTGAAATTTTGCCCCCAAGACTTTTTTTTTTTTTTTCCGATCCTCAGTGGGAGCTGATTCAAAGGGAAATTTTGCAAACTTCATTGAATTTTGCTAAACGATTGATTTATAATTGAAATATTTGGAAATAAAATCCAGCCGTTCTCTTTCTTTTGGTGCAGAGAGTTCTTCGTGGAGTAAAGGGAGTATCAGGGCAGAGGGAGGGGAGGCACGGAGTAGGGGTGTGTGTGAAGAGCAAGCACCTGCCTTGTGACTACTGTCAACTGGCTCATGTTTTCTGAAAGGGGACCCGTCACAAACAGGAGAAACAAGTTCACGGATGCCTTGTCCTCACATTGTCTAGAATTGAAGAAAATCTCACAAGTTACAGATGTGTTATGGCCTTTCTCTAATGAATGAGCTTTGCAGATAACAGTGCGGCTCCAGGGGACTTCATGGTCACGCTTGCCATCTCCCAAGATTCTGGGGAAACCCTCATGGCCCCCCCGCTTCCTGCCCCGTCACCTGCCGTGTTGTTTAAATACTGTATTAAGAAACTAATAAGGGGAGAATTTTCAAGCATGGATTGTAACTGGAAAAAAAAAAGAGGTAAATGAATGGACATGTACTCTTATATTTTGCAACCATCAGTGCATCTGATTTTTTTTTTCTTTTCTTTTTTGGTCTTGAAGAAGGCAGATCTTTGGCAAAGCCAGTATGATGGCATAGGATTCGGTGACAGACCCAGGTTCAACACCAAACCGTGTGGCCTCGCTCATGTCATCTCCCCTTAGCCTCCCCTTGGTGAAACATGGCCAGCAGCGTTTGCCTTGAAGAGTTGTCATAAAGATTAGCATTAATATATGTATACGGTGTTTAGTTTTTCGTGGGCATAAAGGCTCATAAGTGGTGAGCCCAAGACTCCGCTCTAGGCCAGGAACCGTGCCCAGCGTTGACACAGATGACCACACCGAATCCTCAGAACACTCATCTTACTATACGATGTGTATTTAACAGATGAGGAAAGCAGGGTTTCTTGAGGTAGTTGACTTGCCCAAGGTCACAGAGAACCAAGTGTCGTAGCTAGGATTTTAATCCAAAAGTTCTCCAAGCTTGAGTCATTCTTTTTTTTTTTTAAATATTTATTTTTATTTTTGAGAGACAGAGAGAGAGAGAGAGACAGAGACAGAGTGTGAGGAGGGAAGGAGCACAGAGAGAGAGAGGGAGACACAGAATCCAAAGCAGGCCCCAGGCTCCGAGCTGTCATGTCAGCACAGAACCTGACGCGGGGCTCGAACTCACAGACTGCGAGATCACGACCCTGAGGTGAAGCCGGACACTTAACTGACTGAACCCCCAAGGCGCCACTGGAATTATACTTTTGACAGGAACCGTACAACGTAGTCCGCTTAACATTAAAGGGGAAAACTAGCACCTCTGTATTTGTTCCCTACCTAGTTAAATAATGTTTATAGAAAACTCACCTCTGCAAACTAAACTACTTTAAATATTTAATCTGACTTATTGGTTATTTATTTAACAAATACTTTTATGGGGCTTGCCGTGCTCTAGGCACTGTTCTATGCAGTTACAACTAGTAATTTATTTAACCATCTAACAAATATTTATTTTGAGAGCAAGCACAGGGGTTTATGGAGAGGTCCAGGATGCTGGGAGACTCCATCCCTAGTGCTTACAATCCTGTAAGTCCCTGGGTGCTAGTCCATGAACGACTTTTAAAAATATGAATAAATTACCTTCTTAATAACATGATTTTTCTGGTCATACATATGGCATACTCACTATAAATGGCTTGGAAAGTATAAAAAGTTGCATAAAAGAAGAAAAAAAATTGAGCCCTTATAATCCTGCCATGTATTGTTAACATCGATCCAGGATTTTAATGGACAGAGAAACCACGTGATCTCGTACAAGGACTATTTTCCAGGGTCTTCACTTCACTTGTTTTAAGAGTCTGAGAGTAATTCAGAGGTTCCTCCTCCACAAGCCAATCCAGGGCGGTAACTGGGTGGGGAAACCTGAGCCCCGTGTCTTCCTTATATAGCTCTGCCGTCTTATTTCAAGTGCGTAGAAAAGTAGCTTCAATCGCATCATCAATCAGGACGTTTGCTATGCACCACAGCAAAACATAAAAAATTAACATGCTACCACCCCCAAAAGAAGTCAGTCTTGGTCCTTTGACCTTCCTCCCCTTCCCTGCCCCAATTTGTATCATGTCTCTTGGGCCTTGGTTGCATGAACTGTTATCAGCCTTCGGGATTTACTCTTTGCTTTACCTGGGGGACTTCCTCTTGCAGAAGCGGGATCGCGTCTTTGGAAAGCTTCTGTCCCCCCAGTGGCTCCTGGGGTTTCATCACCAGGAAAGCACATTGTTCCAGCTCTGAAAGTCTCCGGTCCAAAATCATCATCATGTATTTTCATCAGAATGAAATATCGGGCGCTCTGCTCAGCGCAAGGTTTTATTAATGATGTGCTGTCAGGGGCTGGATGTTCTGCATATTTGCATATTAAACAGCTGAGTGAAGAAACATTCCTTTTATTGCTGCAGGGAATAAATCAGTTTAAAGCAAGTTCTCATCATTTATACTCCTTTCAGCTAAGTCTTCTTTTATTGAAATAAATTGTTGAAGTGCTTTGCTCATTCTTTGAATACTGATGAAATTTACCTTGATAGGACCTCAGGAAAAATAATATTTTCTTAAAGGTGCAGTATTGTTCCATTTTTGAGTATTACTTTAATACATTATTGATAAGATAATTTAGAAATACCAAGTGAAAGGGGAAGGAAAACAGTTTTGAATAAAGACAGCGTTTCCTCTGGATAATTTTGCCAAATGCATTTTTATTGGTGGGATGTAAGCAGATTAAAAAAAAAAGCCAATATACAACCAAAAGTACTTTTATTGTTTTAATGAACAATCAGCTGTTTTTGCCCTCAAATCCCAGTGGGCGGCATATTCCATCCACGCACAAGGACACCGTGTTTCCCAGACCCCAATGCTCACCATCCCCTGGGCAGACACGCAAGAGGTCCCCAGAAGGCAGGCTATTTTCAAATATGAATTATACTCAGCCTCAGGGTCAAGGGCAGTGGCTGTGTGACAGGCTCCTTGCAAATGTTTTGGGTTCCCTGCCTCCTCTTTGCCTATCTGTGCCAGAGGTTGAAACCTCTGTTCAGTCCGAATATGTCCTGAATATATATTTTAAGCACTTTTGATGTTTTCTTAACAAATGTTTAAGCAAACATGATATTTTCTAATCGCCTGGCAGCATTTTAGAATTGGAAAGTGTCATGTTAAAATCCAGCCTCTGAACGTCTCTCGAAAAGGCAGATCCAAGAGTCCTGAGCCTGTTTCACCAGGCATTGCTGAGCCAAGGGATGTGGGGACAGTGGAGTGGCTCTTGTTGTGGTGCCCAAGTCCCCACCACTTCCCGTCGTGCCTGTGGCCTTAGCCCTTTCTGATTCCTGCCTGGGGCCTGTGGGCATTCATTTCTTCCATCCCTGGTCTATACCTTTGCTCTTGGCAGTGACCTCAGTTATATAAAGTGCTTGGGCAGTGCCTGGAACATAATAGGTGTCCAGTAAGCATCAGCTGGTATTAACATAGATGAAATAATGAAAACTGAGCTTTGCCAGTGAAATCAATTTCTTTATTTTTTTTTTTTATGATATCTTTCAGAGAACCAGCCATTTCTTTGGCTTATAATTTCCTACTCTCCAAATTAATTTTATATCGAAAAAGTAGCCGTCTCAACTCCTTGAAATCTTTGCTCAAATATCGCCTTCCCAGGGATGCAGTCCCTGACCACCCTGTTTAAAATTGCAGATTCTCTCCCTGAACTTTACTCTTCCCGGATCTTCCCTGCTTTACTTTTCTCTTCAGCATGTACTGAGGGACACCATTTCTCTCTTTTATCCATTCCTTTGGTAATTGTCTCATTTCTCTCCCTCACTGGAAGGTGAACTCCATGAAAGCTGAGGGTTTTTGGCTCCTGCTATATTCTGAGTACCAGTCTCATGCCTGACACTTAGTAGGTATACTTAGGTAATTAATAAGTATTAAGTAAATGAATAAATGAATGGATGGATGGATGAGTGAGTGGATGGATGGATTTGCTTATTATAGACTGGCCTCAGTCTTTACAGAAATTCAGTTCAACAAGTATTTATGTGAGTACCTACTGTGTACAGGGCCCTGTGCTGGTTGCAACATGGAAGGAAACGATGGGCAAAGCAGAGGTCCACTGCTCAGGAAGCCAGGTCCGTGCCCACAGTCCATGCCAAAAATGCAGTAATTGTAAAAGAACTGTGATGGGCATCCTTGAACCAGTATAGGCATAGACAGGGATCTGTAGCCTCGGAAAACACATGTAGACTCAGAGGGCAGTAACATTTTGGTGAATAATATTGAGCCTGAACTAGTCCTAAAAGAGGGTCAGGATTTGGACTGAGGGCTAGAAAAGAGGGAACTCAATTTTTTCCAGCCCTTTTTATAGGCCAGACACAGGGTCAAGCGCTCAGGGTAGCCCCACGTGAGTCACTGCTCTTCCCATTTTACCCTGGAGATTACTCAGGCTCAAAGAGGGCAAGCCACGTCCCCAGGGTGGCAGTGCCCGTGTGGCCATGGTGGGCAAGGTCGTGGAGCACGCTGCCTCCCGTGGCAGGGAGATGGGAAAGCGGGTTTGGAAGCAAGTGTGGAGCTTGCTTCTAGAACCTCAAGACTGACACCTGATGACGTTGCTGGGCGGGGGGGAGGCACCACATCTTGAACATGGTGATGAACTTGGGGAGGATTTGTTTCCCCCAATGGCTCACTTTGTCTGGACCAACAAAGGTCATTCAAAGGTACCTGAGATCCTAGAACCCGTTTCTCATCATGGCAGTGGTGAGGGGGGAGGTCGAGAGGTGGGGCAAACCTGAAGCCCGTACATTAAAAAATGAATAGAATATCGACACGGGTTTGTTTTTGTTTTTTTTTTTCTTTTTTGGTTAATCTTGAAAGAAACAGTCAAAAGCTCCTATTTCTGTTTCTCTGCCAGGAATCGTAGTATTTCCATATAAATCATTTGTTGACAGAAGCTCCTTATTTTTAAGTGGAAAGTGTACAATTAATCACAGGAAAGTAACATCCAAACACTCTTTCATTTGACAGCTGCCATGAGAATGCCAGCGCTGGCCATTGCCTGGAGCAAGAGATGTTTAGATATGGCTTTAGTTAGGAGCCTCGCAGTCATTGCTGTACTCTTCACTGAGGCAGAGCCCTGAGCACCAGCTCCCTCCGGTCTCCTTGGTTGATGGCCCCTGAGCGCTTCTGTGCCTTGTAAATCTGAAGTCAGGATAGACCAGGGTTAAGACCCCGGCCGTACCACTCACTGGCTATGTGGCCTGGTGTTCATTATCTTGCCTCTGGGAGTCTCTGTTTTCTCACCTTTAAAATGGGCAGATTCGAAGCCCCTGCCCTTAGAAGCTTCGAGGGAAGTGTAAATAAGAGGCATCTAAAGCTATCCGATACATAAGGTAGCCATTGTCCACATGGGGCTATTTACATTTAAACTAATTAAAAATTAAATAAAATTAAAAATCCAGTCCCTCCTGTCGTACATTTCAACTGCTTACCAGCCAAATGTGACTGGTGGCTGCTGCTACATTGGGTAGCACAGATGTAGAACATTCCCATCACCGCGGAAAAGTTCTGTTCACACTGGTGTAGAGCACTTAGGTCGGCGTTTGCACACTGGATGCTGTATTCATTCTTAATTTTATTCTTTTTAATGTATATGGGAAAAGGAAAAAAAAGAAGGAGGCATCCTACATAACCTGAATCAGAGCCCCTGTCATCATCATTTGAATAAATTGGGATTGGTAAGCACCCAGGCGCTCCTCCATATGCGAAAAAGGAAGTAGAGTGTGGTCCTAGTTATTTCGCCTGATAAGACAGAGAGTCTCTGGGGAAGGACTGGGGCTTGAGGGCTCCCACTCCTGATCTCAGAGGAATCCTGTATTACAGGTGTTAATGTGATTAGCCCGAGCCTGGCTCCTCGTTAATTACCTGGCCTGGATAGGACCGTTTCCAATACTCAGCACAAATGTTTTCACGTTGACTCTGCCATTCACTAGTTACCCGGCCTTGGAAAGTTCCTCTCTAAGACAGTGCTTCTTTTCCCAAACTTGACTTGGCATGAGAATCCTCTGGAGGGCTTGTTAAAACACAATTCCTGGGTCCCATCCCCAGAGCCTCTAATTCTCTAGGCCTGGGCTGGGGTCCAGGACCCCCCATTTCTAGCAAGCCCTCAGACACTGGTGTTCCCACTCCTCGGACCACCCGTGGAGCAGACATTTTTGTTTGTTTGTTTGTTTTAAGCCTCCATTTCTTCTTTAGTAAAGAGGTACTCTTCAAGTCCATAGTTAATGCAGGAATTGAGAAAAATGATTGTATGTGATATCTGCAGCCAGTGACACTGTGGAGGCTCCGCAAATGGGATCTTCTATTACAATTATCGTATTTTTTCCTGATTATTATTTTCAGACTCAAAAATCAAGATCTGCTAGAATTGCTTGATACTTAAGAGTTGGGCCTAGTACACCATGCTACTGTTCTGTGATGAACTTTTCTTGGATTTAAGCCATTAAAGAACTTTTCTACTCACTGTCATTCCAGATCAGTGAGGATACATATGTTTCCATGTGTATAATCAGTATCACGTTTGAACCAGGCACTTCTCCCTTTCAGGGTAGTTAGGAACTGATGTCCCTTGTGCCATTTGTTCTTCTACAGCTTGGGAGGAAGGACAACACTTTGATGTACTTGCCCACCATTGACAGCGTAGTTGGTACCTGTGGGTAATGCAAAGTGGGTGTTCTGGAAACACATGCTTTTATGATTGACCATCAGCTCCAAAGGGGAGACAGATCATCACTGAGAAGAGGCTGCTATAAGGGTGATATTTCTGTTTGGGGGATTGGGAATTTTAATAAATGAATCTCTAGGCTGTTCCAAAAGAAGGGGAGGAAGGCTAAAGCATTCAAAACCTAGGACTCAAGTCCAGATGCTATGATCCTCTGTTCCATCCTTGCAATGTTTCCAAAATCTCTTTTCAGTTTCCAAAATGGCAGGTGCAGAGACAGCCTGAGTGTGACTTGCTCTTGTTTTTAATGCCTTTGATAAGCCACAGTCTTCAAGGACTTGTGTGAGTTTTGATATTAAATATCCTAGTGGTAGTGGTTTGAGCCTCAAGAGCTCGTCATGACCTACAACTCAGATTCTCTGAGTGTCTTTTTTTTTTTTTTAATGTTTTATTTATTTCTGAGAGAGAGAGACAGCATGAACAGGGGAGGATCAGAGAGAGAGGGCGACACAGAATCTGAAACAGGCTCCAGGCTCTGAGCTGTCAACACAGAGCCCGACATGGGGCTCAAACCCACGAACCATGAGATCATGACCTGAGCTGAAGTTGGACGCTTAATCGACTGAGCTACCCAGGTGCCCCTCTCTGAGTGTCTTAATCAGGCTCCTTCAGTCACAAGGAACTGAGTCCGACTCATGTCACTTATTCTAAAAAAAGGTTTATTGTAAGAGATGTTGGCAGACGAGGAAGTGGTAGGTACCTGCCCCTGTATTTCCTCTGCCTGTTTGCCATATTCTCTTTTTCTGACTGGCTCCTTCCACCACTGCTAGATTTATCTGTCCATCTCTCACAGTTTTGCCTCCTCCCCCAACTCTTCTTTGTGCTCCAGACAGGGCAACTCCGTTCTACCTCATGGCACATCTTCATGGGCTGTTTCTACTTCAGCAGGCTCGGGGGGTGTTTCCCCATGACCGAAGTGCAAGAATCCAAGGCTAGGAGTCCTCTTTGCCATTGGTACATCACAGTCCAGACTTTGGGGTTGAGTGCCCCTGGGTCAAGTATCAGCGGGCCCATCTGTTCAGCAGTACTCAGAGTGGGGAAGGGAGAGTATCAGCTGGTACAGAGCATGCCCACCTGAGCTGCCTGTGGACTACGGGCATTTCCCTTAGAAAGACAAGTGAATGGGCAGCATGACCAGCCTCTCCAGCGTCCTGAGGTTGTGCAGTTTGGGGCCGGCCGAGTCGGAATGGCAGCTGTGACACGTTGAGTCAGACCAGGTCCAAAGTTCTCTCCGCCCCACCCGCTTGTGGTTGCCTCAGATTTATTATGGGGCCTTCATGTGGCACAAGCATGCCTGCCGGATCAGGCTGCTACTCATGGCCACGATGTCCCTAGGGATGGGGACACCACCCGGAGCCTCTCAGAGCCCCAGGGAAGACTCCCTGCTGAAGATGGGGAAGGGCTCTGTCCAAGCAGTTGACTTTAGGATGGGAAGTACCAGTCTTCTTTCTCCGGGTTAGTCTCCATGTCAGCTGGTTTGAGCTGTAATTAGAATGGGCTCCATCATATTGAACTGGAGAGATGGCGTACTCCTCACCCAGCCGAGCTTGTCTCCATTCCCATCCGTGCCTCAGCCAGGTACGCATGTCTTCAAGAAAAGAGGGAGCCGGGAAATAAAACTGGCAATTTACTCCTCTTAACAGTCGGAGCATGAAGAGCTCACTTGTATGCACTGGAGACCCGGACAGCACATAAGCGTTAGCGTTTCACACCAGTATCCGGGAAAAGTGCATCACAGGCTTCTTTGGGACATGTCCCTGCTTTGATTTGCATTCTGGGCTGGCTTTCATCCCCAGCCTTACAGGGGACCTTTTTCTTTAACCTCCAGTGTAACCTGGCCCACCCCCTGAGATATTACCATTCGGCCTGTTGGCATCTCTACCTCTCGCTGCAGCAAGATGACTAGTCAGAGTTTCCATTCAGATTTTACGACCCTGGGAGGGAACGAGAAAGATCTATGAGGTCATCTTGTCCGTCCTCAGCCAGGGTAGGATTGTTCCCCTAATGGTGCAGTCAAGTGTTTGGTCCAGTCTCGTTTCAAATGACTCAAGCGATAAGGCCCCGGGACCTCCCTTGGGAAGCTGTTCTGCAGCCTAATAACTCTCACTGTGAGAATTTTTTGTGTGTATGTGGCCAATATTCAGAGTCTGACACAATCAGGCTATAAAGAGCTAAGGCTGTATAGGGCAGTTCTTCACCTAGGAATGATCTCGAAATAATCACTTTTATAAATCCCCATCCAGCTTGGGGGTTAAGTGCAAGTTACAAGGAGACCTAGGGAGTATTCATCCCGAACTGCAAGTATAGCCCCCAAAATGAGAATTAATGCTGAAAAGTTAACCTGTCCACCAGCAGTAACTGTTGTGTGTTATAATACTTCAGACAGCAATATGTTTCTTTGCTTATGTAGCGCTAAATGCAAAAGCAGAGAGGCTTTTGCAATTGACTGCTTAGGACCAAGTTCATAGCTTCCCTCTTTGAAACCATTCTGACAGTTTCCCCTCGTTCCACTTGCCAAGGATTGAGATCTTGGCCCCATGTGTTTCACCCATGGCAGGGGGAAGGGCAGCAGGTATTTCTGTAATCTTGGTCACTTTTGAGAGCCTAGTGGAAGGTTACTTATTGCTGGGGAAAAGATCTCGGGGTGGCACTGAGGAGAGAAGAAAGAATGAAAGAAAGGGGGAGAGAAAGGGCACAGAGGAGGAAGAAGAAGAGGAGACATAGAAATTGGAAATTAGACATAGAGATGTAAGGAAGACAAAAAAGAAAAGAAGGAAAGAAGGGGGGGTTGGATAAAGGGAATGACACAAAGAAGGAAAGGAAAAGAAAATGAAAATCAATTTGGGATCTACAGACTGGGAACAGACATCCGTGCTCTGAGCATCAAGTGCTCCCTTGTCATTTCACCTTTCGGGCCCTGCCATTGCCATAGGAACCCAGTTACTGCAAAGCATGGTTTCCAGACCAGAAGCATCGGCATCACCTGGAAATTTTGTTAGAAAGGGAGATTCTCTACCTCAGACATCTGGAATCAGAAAAGCTAGGGAGGGGACCCAGCCATCTAGGCTGTCACAAACCTTCCAGTGGATCCTGACACATGCCCAAGTTTGAGAACCACTGTTGTAGAACATCCTCCCAGGAATCAGGCTGTTTTTAAGAATGGCCTGACAGTTGGGAGGCATTTGTATTTGTAGGGGACTCTCCTGCGCCCCTGTCCCATGCCTTCTGCAGCTCTCCAATAGGCAGAAGTTGACCCACAGATTGGGGCTGACTGGGTGACTCATGATTTTGGCTCAGGTCACGTCCCATGATTTGTGAGATGGAGCCGCATGTTGGGCTCTGTGCTGACAGCACCGAGCCTGCTTGGGATTCTGTCTCCCTCGGTGCCCTTGCTTTGTGCGTGCTCTCTCTCTTCTCTGTCGCTCTCAAAATAAATAAACAAACTTGAAAAAAAGAAGCTGCACCAAAACCGTGATCTCTGGCCAGGGGACAGACTTCATTTTTTGAAATTCACCTGGGAAGGCAAAGCCCTTCTTGCCTGGACCACCCAGAATGCCACATGGTAACACACGGATTCCAGATCCAAGCAGCTATGGCTGGGGCCGTGCAAATTCCGCGGGACGTCAGGATGTGTATCTGAGAGCTTATGTTTCCCCAGTTGACGTATCATGGCCAACAAGAGAGTAGGGGATCACTAAAGAGTTTATTTTCATCTTTACTTTATTACTTAAAGCATATTTTTCTGACGAGAGTACTGGCAGCATAAACGGTTGTACCTGGAGTCACCCCCCAAATTAGTGCTGTTTCATTCCCGTCCGTTCACCCGGTTCCCTTGCCTTCACTCATGATATAATGGTGAAGCCAAGTCGCTTTAGGTAGATACTGGAAATATGAACCTAAAATGCCCTTGGCGTTCATATGACATAATTATAACTTAGAATCAAAGTCTTCATACCAAACGATACTTTTTAGGTTAGGGCGTTATGTTAATCAAAAGGAGAACGGAAAATGTAAAAGTCCTCCGTTTTCAACATGGACTATAGTTGTTTAAGGATTTGTTCTTTTGCGTGCTGATAAATATTTATCATGGTTAAGTGAACAATCATTTGGAGACAGATACCATTTTATGATGCCGCTTTTCAGGGCGTCCTAATTGTGACTCTGCCTTGCCGTTTTATGTTTTATCGGAATATGCAGGCATATACTTTATGAGGTTGGGTAATGAAGAGAGAGAGACCCCAATAAACATATTTGCTAAGAGTAATGGTTATCTATAGCTCAGCAACCCTTGGTTAGCATAGCCTCCATTACACAATACAAGGCAAGCAGTTCATAGCTCAATTAGACCTAACTTGCTTCATTTTTAGGCATTACGTTACTCTAAATTAACACTATATTTCATATTCTGCAGGTCTGACTATTAACCGGATTTTGGAGCCTTCAGGGTTTATTATTTAGTAATCCCTGAAGCTCTAAAGCAGGCATTTCTAAATTCCTACAGTAGAACAGATTAAAAATTAGCTGGAAAGGCATGTTAAAATCGCCACTCCCTTTCTTTTGTGAATTGTGCTGGCAGAAGTGAAAAAGAACATATTAAATGAGGTCAGATCTGGTATGGCGCATATGAACTTGCTACCTGGCTTGTTGCTGGAATTATTTAAATTAGAAAAGAAGTTTTGAAATCCTAGTAGCATGCCGAAGAGCCAAAATCCAAACACACTGACCAGGAGTTTTGTTTTTTATTGTATTGTTTTATTGGGTTTTGTTGTTGTTTTTGGTTTTTGGTTTTTGGTTTTATTTTGTTTTTTAGTCCATGCTTTAAGGTTTTCCTAATAATGATGCATTTCCAATGCAAACTGGAAAACAAAAAGTAACAGGACAAGCAAACGTTTTGAAAATGATGATTAGTTCACCCCTAGGAAACATCTCTGTTTCTTCTTGTTGCTTTATCCCCATTCTTAGCTGTTAATCAGAAATAGGAAACTTATCTGAAAGCCTTAATTCACAAAGATCATTCATGATGAGTCAGTGTATCAGTTGCTATTTTCTTTACCTTTTTTTTTAAAGAAAGATTGTGACAGCTCTGACTCTTCCAAGTCCCCACACACCCATTTCACTTCTCTCTGTTTTTCCATCCTCTGTTGCATTCAGTCACTGTAGTTAGAGAATAAAAGATTCTGCCTTCGTTACAGAAACTTTAAGCCCTGGCACCTAGTTCTGTCCTTGGGACCTAGCTGCCTTCTCTGCTCTGCTCACCCCAAATCCCGGGTCCTTCTGGCCCACTGCTTCTCAACCAGAGGCACTTTTACCCATGTAACCCCTTCCCCCTCCCCAGGAGGCATTTTGGTTGCCATGACTTGGTCACGTGCCGGGAGAGGGAAGGCGCTGCAGGCATCTAGTGGGTGGAGGCCAGGAGTACTACTCAGGACCCTACAATGGCAGGAAAGCCCCCCACAACCATTGTCCAGCCCTAAAATCTCAACAACATCCCTCTTGAGAAGCCCCCTGCTAGCCACGCCTGACCATTGGAAAGTCACCCACCTGTGCTTTATGCTGCTGTCCTGTCTGCTTGCCTTGAAGTTCCTTTTGCTGATTTCTGCTCACTCTGTTAGAAACACCCAAACATTTAAACAAGCTTGTTTAAGAAAACTTTGACGAGTCCCACAGTGTCCTGTGGCGGTTTCTACCCTCTCTTCTCCCCTGGGGAAGAGACTCTCCTTGACCAAACTATAGCTGGCTCCTCTGAAATCACTTCTCACCTAGGACTTGACCTTGGCCTCATCCTTGCCAGTCTGCAGAGCCCAGTCTTAGCGAGAATTCTGCTGAGTCGGGTTAGAGAGAATCCCACCACCCTTGGTATCCAGCCATCTAGGCCTGCCTTCAGTAAGAGTGCACTCTTACTCCCTATTGCTATGGTCCTGAGCTTTATGGAAACAGTCCTGAATGAAGTTTCCCTTACCATTTTAACAGATGTCAGGATAATCATCTTTTTAAAACACCCCAGCCACTCTACTGCAAACACTTTGAGGGTCAGGATGGGGTGTTGTCTAGGGCCGATACATAGTGCACATGGCAGTTGTGTAAGAAGTGTTTGTTGAATGAAGATCTGAAAACATCAGGTGGAGCTGGGACACATACATCGGTATGTTTATAGTTCCAAATTCAAAAAGATAACCCTGACCCAGTTCTTTGTCTTCTCCCCTCTATGTAGGCAATTTCCAGCCAGTCTGGATGCATGTACAAATAAACTTCTACTCTGAAGTCCCTGAATTATTTAAGCACCACCAGTGATTCGGTATAAACCGTACAGGAGAATGTATTGCATATGCATACACTTCAAGAGCATCCATCAGCCTACCCAGGATGGCTTGATGTTGTCTCTTAACACCACGTCAATACGTGGGTATTTTCAAATATCACAGGTGCCCGAAGCCTTTGTGTTCAGGCTTCTGCAGGCATCATCCTGCTGGTTTGTAAAACCAGGCCTCGATCTATATGTCCAACACCATTCCTAGAGCCCCTTTGATAATCCTCACTGAGCAGACCCACTCGATACATCTTCACTAATGGCTTCTGACTTCATAAAATGTATTAATGACTTCTTTTTGAAAGTAAGAGTGCTATGAATACAAGTCTTTATTGCTTTAGAAGTTCATAAAAGCAAAAGCATAGCATTCCCCTTGGTGTTTGTACATCTAGGGGAGTAGATGTGCACCCAGAGTCTGTGCTTCCCCTGTGTGTGCTTCCAGATTTCAGACTGCCTGGTAGAATCAGGCCCCTCTCAGATTCTCAGTCCTGTCTTACTTCGGTAGACTCCTTCATTGCAAAAGTCTTACAGTCATTTTATTTGCATATATCTCTGTCACATGACAAAGAAGACCAAGAAAACATGGACTCTGTACAGGGTATTTGAAAAGCATCACCTCCTTCCTTGCAGCAGCCCTGCAAGAGAGAGTGATCATTCCCTCCCAGTTTGTAAACAGGGAAACTCTTAATGCTCAGAAGAGGGTGTGGTTGAACGTGAGGCCTGGACTTTTCAATAGCTTTCAATGGTCCACACCTCTGCCCTGCTCTCATTCATAATGGTGGGTGAAGAGAAGTAACAGCTTTTACCTTCCAAGAATTTTTGAACTTGAAAGATTTTCTTCTAGACACGAGGAAACCACAGCTTCCTTGCGGTACTCACCAAAAGTGCACATTGCCTTTACAGAGGTCCGTTTTCATCCATTCTCCGATTTGTGAGGAAGCACGAGACAGCTGTACCCACTGCAAAGTGGTTCCCTTCTGGTTGACATCTGGTCATTAAGCATGGCTGCCTTTGGGCTCTAAGACATCTAACAAACTCTTACGGGTAACACCTGTAGATTTATAGCTGTTCCTCTCCACTGCAAGGGCCATATTCCCGAATCGAATCCCTCACCCCCGTGTTTATTAAAGTTTCCGTTGAGGATACAATGGGTCGAGGGACTAAGGTCACTAGCAGAGCCTCATAAATATGTTATTTATGATCCCTATGAAACAAGAAGACCATCTTAATTTCATGCTTCTTAAACTAGGGTATGAGTATCCCCAGTTTTCCCTGGTGGAGTGCCAACTGCAAAGTTTATTGAAAGCCACAGGAAATCAAAGCACATTTTCCTGAAGAGTCAACCTCTTCGGTGACCACAGTATATTGTTTAGAGCAAAACAGCAAAACGGATGCCTCTTTTGCATGATTTTCTAAGGATAGAACATGAGTGTTTACACCTCTACTTCTGGGGATCCTCTTTGGTATGAGAGATATGGCCATGGAAAGATTTGAAAGCCCGGTCATATGGACGTCATATTATTCATTTTTATTTGCCATCCAGAGCTCGCCAGAAACCTTTTAGATCTCTCTCCTCCGAAGCTTCAGCAAGATGCTTGCAAATGTATGATGCTTTGTTGCAGATAATGTGCATGTTGAAAAGTAATTATTTGCCTCCCTCTTGGGTCTTCAACTCAGATATTGACCGCCTTCCTGATTTTGTGGCTGGGCGTTGTTGACCCTCACCTCCAGGTTTTTACTATTGTTCTAG
>NW_027528369.1:2837137-2858392 GCF_008692635.1 Crocuta crocuta
GAGGGGTATACCTCTATATTTTCCAGGAAATTCTTTTTCCCTCTGTTTCCTTTATCATTTCCAAGTTCAGATAATGTTGCCACCCTGGGGACATCTGGCAGTGGCTAGAGATATTTTTGGTTGTCACACCAGGGTAGGGGTCAGGGACAAGTCATGAACATCTAGGAGGTGGAAGGCAGGAAAGCTACCGAATGTCCTATGCTGTTCAGCTCAACCCCCCCACGACAAAGAATTAGCCAACCCCCAATGCCAACAGTGTCAAGACTGAGAAATGCTCATCTGGGAGAAGGTAGGATTTCATTTTTCTCCTCACTGCTGCAAATTATTAGTCAAGCTGTGAATGTGCTCCCTCTTTTTAGCCTAAAATTGTGGCTTAAGATCCGCCAAGTTAAATCATGTGATATTAGAACCAGTCAGTGGGGCTCATTGATCAGAGTAATTTACCCTTCCCGGCTGGCAGGAAGGTAACCCTACATAAAAACATCAGGATTTAAAGACAGTTTAGAAATGTGAAGGTCATGGGTTGGGGCCGGGGTCAAGGGGCTCCCCTAGGGACCTGCGGTGAGTGTGATGCTATGTACACACTGCAGCCGTCGTCTCTAGTGCCTCTGCACATAGGGTACTGCAAGAGCCATGTTTTTAGGGGGTCTTTCCTGGCTCTCATCAAACAATACCCTTCACTGTCAAGGGAGCGGCAGCCTTCACTGAGCAATGTTAGACAACACGTCAGTCTCACTTTCTGTTGCTCTGCTCCCGTATCCATTTGAAATTCAGTGCGAACCCATAAATTCCACTTTGCTTCTGGTAGCAGCCCGCATGGTGTGTGTATTGAGCATTAGAAAAACCGTAAATCCAGCCCATTTATTCACATTAGCCAGCAAAGGCATCCTGCGTGCTCATGTAAGTACTGGAAATTACTGACATGGCCTTCTAGACCATGAGAAGGTGGGAGCATATGGCAGAATTCATATGTGAACAGATTGCTTTTTCTCATAAGAACGCTTTATTAGAATATCAACTATTATAGCTTACCGAAGGTACGCGTCCTGCTCTTGATTTAAGCCCTGAGTCACCCAGCACACATTTTTTCCCACTGCGTTCTCCTATGTATCTCACACCTACTACTTGCTGTTTCTAAATGGCCTACTTAAACCTTGAGGTGGGTCCTTCAGTTTCCCATAAATTAATAACACCTCTATGAATATTTTCCAGTCAATTTTAGAAGCCCCAGTCTGTTCCAATACCAGGACCATAAAAACAGGGGGAGAGAGAAAGCAAGCGTCTTCTTTCAAATGCTCTTCCAATATGAAGCAAAACATTATTAATCTAGACTGCCAGCTACTTTCATTTACCATGTTGCTGCTCATGGGATTACAGGCACAAAGGTTTCATAAATTTCAAATGAAATATGAACATTTGTTGTCAAAACATTGTTAAGCTACGAAAGCCCCGCTAGTACCACTACCTTTTATTATTATTATTTTTAGAGTATTTATATCCATAGACATTCACACTTTCTGAGTTCTGGGGAGCAGAGCTCCCCCTCCCCTATCTTCCCCCTTCTTTCATAACTCTCTCTCATGTCCCTCCCTTGTTTTACAAGCAGGAGACAGGAAATCAGACAGGCAGTGAGTGGTTTTCTCAACGAGTGGGTCCATCTTGCTGTATCTGCTGTGTCTCTGCTATGATTAGGGGGCACACAGGTGCTGCTGGGTGTGAGCAGAACAGCCCATCTCTCCTGATACAGGTGGGTCATGAGGGGTTTGGCCGACTTCATCTGATAGTAACTTGCAGGTTCCCACCCGGGAGGCTGTGGCCTGCCAAGGAGGGTTCAGGTGGCCGGATTGGAGACGGCAGAACCAAGCTGGGAAGGCAGTCTCTGTGGAGAGCAGCCAAGGTCACAGCTGGGAAGAGCACAGTGTATTCCAAATTGGAGGGGCAGTATACAGGCGGATCAAGAAAGGAGGGCAGCAGTGGTTAGCTAAGAGAATCAAGAGCCAGAGTAAAACCATGCAAAAGTCCAATTAAGTAAAATAAAATAGTAAAGTACAGCAAAGCCATCTATTGAGTATTGCCCAAGTGCCAAACATTTTAATGACACATGATCATGCACCAGATATACTGCAGAAGGGCGGGCAGGACGCCCTAAAGATGCTCCACTGAGTTCCTCCAGAGTGGTTCTTAAAGTAGGGTCCCTGGGCCAACAGCACTGACATCACTTGTAACTTGTTAAAGAGGCACATTCTGAAGCCTCACCCCAGGTCCAGATCTACTGAATCTGAATCTCTGGGGGGTGGGGCCTGCAGTCTAAGAAGCCCTCCAGGTGATTCTGATGGTGGTCAAGTTTGAGATGCAACAGGACAGGTAGGGAACACAGTAGAGGCTCTACACTGGGCATGGGAGTCAGAAATATGGCACCCCTGCCTATGGGCTGCATTGCATCCTCTGTGCAAGTCTTTGAAGCTTTCTATGCTTGGCAGCTTCCTCCACAAAGGGAGATAATAATGCTTGCCATTCTGACCTTATAGGAGTTTTCTAGAATGATAGTGGTTACGATGACAGCAGCTAAGATCCACATTACCATTACTGTGTACCAGTACTGTGCACTAAGCACTCTTTTCAGGGACTCTGCGTTCAAGTCCCGATAATAACCCATGAAGTACGTATGATTATTACCCTTGCTTAGTGTTGACATGACAGAGAGGTTTAGTAATTTGCATAAGGCCATGCTGCTAGCAGGCAGGCATCACTCCATTCAAAGCTAACATTAGCCTCTGAGTTGCTACATTATTTTACTGGACCAAGAGAGGAGAGTGTGTTTGAGAGGGCTTTATGGATTATAATGCTACATGAAATAACAAAGTGATTTTGTAAAAATTATATGTTCACATATCATGTGTATTATACATTAATACGTATATTTTATTTCATAAGAATGCTTATTTGATATACAATAAATATGTGAAATATTTTTTTTATATAGAAGCATTTGTAAAATCACCTTACATTGGCATTTTTCCTTGATGTTTCTTTTATATGGAATTCTGCGGCTGAGGACAATCCCATTTGTCAAACAGATTCACGACCTGAACTGGGTCAAAAAAGACAGATGGGGTCTGGGTTCAGGCACTGGTGACAGCGAGGACCCAGCTTTGATCCTTCAGTGCTCTTTCACTTGGGCTTACTGCTGACAAGCAGAGGGAAGGGGATCCAAGCTCCAGATTATTATCAGGGCTTTGAGTGGCTCCCAGGGTGGGCTGGTGTAAGCAGAAGAATGTGTTTACCTAGGTTTTTACAATTAAAATTCATTTCATTCACATTGCACATTTCAAATCCTATCTCTTCTTTAGGATTTTTAGTTCAACTTCCCAATGCTTATTGCTCTGCTCATAAGCCTGAGAAATTTTAGCAGCCATTTTTGAGGAGCTCTAGAATAATGTTTGAGCTCACTTAGGAATTTAGGTAGAGATCTCAAAAATATTAAGCCACATTCGTGAATTCGCTCTTTTGATTTCCTTTTCAAGTACTGTTACTGACAAACTTCCCAACAAGCTAAGTGATTTGTACATAATTAACAAATATATTGCAAACATGATTAACCAGAAGTTTTGTTAGTGTTCTGATGCTTTTATAAATGTGGTAATACTTCACCTTATGATCACAATTCTCTAGCAATTACCATTTGCATATTTAAAATAGAAACGTATAAGCTAACATCTAAGCCTACAACAAGTGTTGGCAGACTTTTTCTGTAAAGGGCCCGATAGGATTTCCAGCTTTGCAGTTCAGATGGTCTCTGTCACAATTATTCAAGTCTCTCTTTATGTGAAAGCAGCCACAGATAATATATAAATGAACAGACCTGGCTGTGTTCCAATGAAACTTTATTAATAAATATAGTGGTGGGTCACATTTGGCCCAAAGGCCTTAGTGTGCCAACCTTTGCTCCTGAAGGCCAAATTCAAACATTACAAGTTCATGATATACCATGCATCTGAAGATAAGCCAATACAGTAGCATATTTCTCTTGGTCTGAGTATGTCAATATTTTTATGTTTAACTCTAACATAAAAACATTATTTCTTATGTTTGATTCAAACACCACCTGTCTGGGTTTGGAGTTAGTCTCTGCCATATCTAGCTGTGTGGCCTTGGGCAAGTAACTTAGCCCCTCTGTGTTTATTCTGCTCATTTTTAAGAGGGAATCATGATAGTATTTATCTCACAGGGTGGTTGTAAGAATGGCATGCATGGTTATGTTAGTCTTCCTGTGGTTAAATGATGTCTGTGCATTAAGGAAGTCTGATATCTTACCAAACAGTATTGGGGCTCCCTTGCCATGTAATTTTTCGGACTGTTTTCTCAGCATCCTGCGATTTCTTAACAACCAGAAAGCCTCCTGGCTGAGGTGAGAACTGGTTTCCCATGGACACCTGGACTTCTAGGACAACTGCCTCTTTATAGGCACAATGCTATCAATGATTCTATTTCTTAAAGTGGACAGACCACCTATTCTCTCTGCTCACTGACATCCATGCCTTCCACCAGATGGCACCTTACTCAGTTGACGTTTGCATTTCTTCAGGATTTTCCATGTAATTGTCTTCTGGCCAACTTTAATCACCTTTGAACTTGATGGAATTCTGGCTCTATTCTTCCACCTTCTGTCTCTCCCGCCCATGAAGTGATATCAGGGTATCTCTCACGGGGTCCTCAGGCTTGCAGTCATATCTTCTGAGACCACGGTTCTTATAGGTAAGGGTGACCAAGGCTCACTGTGCCTTGGGATGGGGAGGTGGCTGGGAGACAAGATGTGGAACATCGCCCTATACGACAGAGAGATGCCGTTCCTCAAGATGGCGGCAACACCCTCGCTGAGAAACACTGTCCGTTGGCCATCTTTCTAGCAGTGCGCTAGTAGGTGGACCAGTGACCCTCACAGAAGCCTGCCCAAATCCTGGCCAGTGTAGCCTGCATAGGTCAGAGATACGCCAGGCCCAACGGGCCAGGAAGCAACAAGCCTGGTCAGGGGCCGGGCCACCTCTCCTATTTCCCCAGCGCCCTCCCTGCACCACCAACTTATGCCTCCTCGGGCTTCCTCATTGTCTTTCTTAAGGCATTTCTGCATGTGCAGTGGGACTGACCACCACCTCATGGTCACACTGGCCACAGCCTCGAGAGCCAGGACTTGGAGGAGGGGCCTTCACTACCATGGTGCGTGGCACGGAGCGGGTGCTCGATGAATATTTATTGAATGCTTTCCAGCTAATGGAAGAAAGCTAAGCAGCACAGTACCCAAAGGATTGGCTTATTGAAAGTTGACCCAAAGGATGTTGGAAGAAAAAAAGTCTCAGAAAGAAGGGGGCAAGGACTTGGCATTTATCAAGGGCCTTCAACGGACGCCACTGTAGACAGTAAGTGACATGGGAAGAGAACAGTCTGGAGCTGGACTCTGCCCTGTGCAGCTGTGTGGCCTTGGGCCAGTTGTGCAGCCTCTCTGGGCCTAGTCTCTTCATCTTTAAAGCAGGGGTGATGCTAGTCCTTCTCTCACGGTAAGAATGAAGCCTGCCAGGTTCTATAAAGCCCTTTTCATGGGGCCTGGCACGTGGTGAGCCCCGCATGGCACTTTGCCGTGATTATTTGGTGACCCTACTTTGTCGTCCCCCCAGATCCCACTCTCCCCCAACCCATCTGACACACGAGGTAGCTGGAGACCTGATGGCCCTATGGCAGGTGGCAGCTTCAGAATCGGAGCCCAGGTCCGCTGCCCTTCATTCCCTCTCCCTCCACCCCACCCTGTGTCTCCACCACCTGCCTCATTCTTTCCTTCCTTCCCCATGGGGGGCTCCCCAGAGGAGGAGAGTACCCAGAGGTCATGTGTCTGAACCACGTCATAAACCAGGAATTAGGCTAAGGCCATCCAGGACCGTGGATTGTGATGTGAGCCACCGTTTGGGGCTACAGCGTGAGGTTCCCTCTCCCTCTGTGGTGGCTCCGCCCACGGTGACCAGAATGGGAAGGAAGGCCCGGGAAGAGCAGGCAAGAGGAGAAATGGCCAGTGCTCCTCCGGTAGAGGAGCAGGCGACGTGATTTCATCCCTAGGTGCAGCGCCAGAGGTGAGGAAGAAAAGGAATTAAGAATGTCAAGGAGACATGGAAGAGGAACTGGATATGTGGTGGACACGCTCTCAGAGCATATTTAGAGGAAGCTGTGTGCTCTGGGGCCAGGGTTAATTGCCCTTTCCAGTCCCATTTGAAGCCCGCCACTCACTGGGGGACAAAGGGACCAGAGTGCCTTGCAGGCGCTCTCCCTTGCCCTCCATCTCCCCTCCGCCTGCTGCGGTGCGGGCCTTCAGGAGCAGACATCTGCCCCGGAGCTTCTCCTGTGAGTCAGCACAGAACTTTTTGACCCCTTCCCAAAGGCAGCCTCTGGAATTAGCGGGATCACAGAGGGGGAAGTCTCCCTGGAGGACAGGGAATTAGGCTGAGGGCTGACTTTAGCCAGGAGGGGAATCAAGACCCAGGATGGAGGAGGGAGGCCATCAGTTTCCATTTTCTTCTTCTCCTCTCCCCTCCTCCCTCCAGATAAGAATCTGTTATTTTCTCCATGTTTCGGAAGGACCCTTGACCACACAGGAGCCGTTCCCAGTGTTTGCCTCCTGTCCTGATTTCTGCTTCTCCCCCAGCTCTCCTGTGAAAATTGCTAACAAGGTAGAAATTAGAATCTCCCATGAAGAAGGTTAAAAAAGCCCCAGAAGCCCCAAATGCCTGAATTTGGGGAGTGGGGAAAATAAAACAAAATAAATTCCCCACTATCCCACTGACTTTGACCTCCTAGAGGGGAAGAATTTTCCTTTTTTTTTTTTTTTTTTCCTTTAATGCTCTAAGTTTCTGGCACAGTTGTGGGCAAAGAGGTGGGTGTAACAGAAGATTCTTCACACACGTGGCTATGACCACAGTCAATCTCAGCGGAAAGGGGCTTGTGGACTTGATTTATTCATTTTTAATTGGAGTAAAAATACACGTAACCATTAAAGCAACCACGTTTAGGTGTGCAATTCAGTGGCATTTCGTGCATTCACACTGTTGTACGACCATTGCAATTATCTGTCCGCAGACGAACTTGACTCTTTGGTCGCCCAGCTGTGGGTGTGCTTTCTCGAGAGGCTCCTCGGCTCATGGTAGATTTTCTTTTTAACCACCGGCAGCTGTGTTGCCCTCACCCCTCTCTGAGCCTCAGTTTCTGTCTGTAAAATGGGAACTGCGCTCCCCACAGTGAGGCTATATGGCTTGAACTTGGTGAGAGCACAAGGGCCGAGGGAGACCTCTAGACTTTGCTCGCCTCCAGGACTTACTGGTGTGTCTTGAAATGGTAGCACACGGCCACTTGCCTGCATTCTCTCCTCTGCCTTTGCACGACCCTTGGTCGTACTTCCTGTGCACGTAGAACGTCTGCTCACGTGGTGTCAAGGAGAGTTGTGGCTTGTGTGTGTGTGTGGACTGTGTGATGGCCCTCTGTCATTCGGGAACCCGTCAGGCACTGACGGGGTTGGTGTAAGGATTGCTGCCACTCGGTATCTGTGGCCACTCTGTCCATACACTTTACAAAACTCTAATCCATACAAGCTGTTTGAAATTTCCATTAGGAGATTTGCACAAGTGGTTAAAATTAGTCATGCATTCTTGGTCTAAACTGCAGGAAGGGTATCTTTACTGTGAAAATGATTATGACAATGTTCAAACTGTGTAATAGTAAGCAGACAGTTTTCCGAGCTGCTGGGTGAGTTCTGGAAACGCTCTATTTATTTTCTCCCTATTGACTCCTTTCTTTCGGGCAAGGCTGCCTGTGCGTTGTCTTGGAAAACAACTGGAGCCCAGCGATTCCGAAGCGATGACATCGCATGGCTTCATTTGTGAACCGGAGCAAAGTCTTTTATTTCCTTGTTTAATTGCTTCTTCCTCTAAAACATGAAGTGCATTTGTTTTTGAGAGGCAGCCTGAAAAAATAGCATTTCTGGTTCTCTCAACCTCCCCCTTACCTATCCCCCCCCAACCCCCCCAANCTGAGGTTAGGGCAGAGGCTGGGACTTTCTACAAGCTGAAAATCAGCCGCGTGGTTTATTTAGTTACTTCTTTTTAGCGCAGCAGTGTTTTTAGTACCAAAGAAAAGGCTGTGATTTCTTTGATATTAAAAAGCCAACCACTTATATTTTCCAAAGCCATTTGCATTCAGTCTGACGGCCGCTAAAAATGTATGTGGGTTTTTCATCTGAGAGGTTTTCTCTATGCATATTGTTTACATTTATCAAATGTTGTTTTGCCCAGTACTTTATATTCATTGTAGCTTCCGGACCTCGCTGACAACACGGTCTGTATGAAAAACAAAACAAAACAAAGCAAAAAGAGTCAAACGGTCTTCTTTTGAGAGGAGATGAAAACAAGGGAAAGCAAATGTGGCCATTAAAAAAAAAAAAAAAAAAAGGCAGTGTTCCCCAGTGAAGCCTGTCTTTGTTCTGTTCTGTTTGTCAGCTGTCAGTCAAGCTCTCCTCAACCTTCCAGTCCCGCTAAGCTGACGTGAGGACCAGGCTCTGGCTCTACTCTGAGCCTGCAGTTGTGCAGCCTAAAAAGTCTGGGAGGATTCTGTGAAACAAATACTTCACATGACAGGAAAGGACTGGACAAAAGCCAATATTGCTTGGGATCATGCACACTAAACAGTTTCATATTTATTTGCTTTCTTGCTTCGAGCTCTTTGCATTTGGCGACTTTGTGTCATGCTTCACGTGCCACCGGATTAAGACTACTCCTGTGTGCATTAGAAATAGGAAAGAGAATAAAACAAAAACCCTATTCCTGCAATTCTGGTATCTTGTCACCAGGTGGTGGTAGTGTATCTTTGTTAAGGAACCTGACTGGCTGGGAAGAGGCATTCACGTTTCACTAAATCTCATTTACTGAGTGTGAAGGATGGTGGAGATGCTGTGGATATAGCAGTGAGTCAGATAGGTCTCTGTCCTCAAGCTTACCATGCAGTGAAATATACTTTGCAGTCAGAGATGGTAGCTTTTCAAAAATTCAAATATGAATGTGTACACATTTGATCATAAACATAATCACACCTTATTTTCAGAATACATTTTTATTGGGGCGCCAGGGTGGCTCAGTCGGTTAAGCATCCGGCTCTTGATTATGGCTCGGGTCACATAGTCTCACAGTTTCATGAGTTCGAGCCCCTCTCCCTCCTTCTCTCTGCCCTGCCCCGCTCACTCTCTCACTCTCACTCTCGCTCTCTCTCTCTCGGTCATTCTCAAAATAAATAAAATACTTTTTAAAAAGAGAAAACATTTTTATATTTAAAAGATTTCCTTTGATAAGCCCCAAGTTTAATAAAGTTAAATAATATGTAATAAGGTTATCAGAAAATACCTTAGACATATATATGTACCAGTTTTGATTAAGGTTTGCCTGTATTCTTTTTCAGACCATCAGGGTAGCTTTTTGAAGACCGTTGCCTTTAACTTGCACACACACTCGCACACACACGCACATGCATGCATGTACACACGCATCCTTAGACACATTTATTATTTCCAGATCCAGGCTAAAGCACCTGGGCCATTATCTTCCTCTGCTTTTAGATTGGGTGTTTCCTCCAAGAATCTCCTCTCTGGGGACATCCGGAGTCCGTCACAATTCCATCTCAGTCTCTCTTTCTCTATAGTCAAGGGCTACATCCCTCTGCAGCTTTCTCTGGTCCCTCCCCTTCCTTTCTCTCATCCATTTCATTTCTTTCTCAGCCTTCTCATCTATCAGCTGGAAAGAAGCTAAGGGAAGCAGCAGGAGAACTCAGTGCCTCCAAAGCATCTCTATAGCCCAAAGTAGATGCCCTTCCAGTTACAGAAGCTCTGACAGTCCATCCACCAGAGAGAATGCCCGTTCTCGAGCATGAGGTCCCCCTCGTGACTTGTGTTCACACGATACTGATGGGTTCATCAACCTTCTCAGAAGGTCCACACACTTACAGCTGACTGAGATAACACACTGCCTCTAGAAGTAAACCCATCAGTTCCCTCAGTTCCCCAGTCCGCCGAGAGAGACTACATTCCACGCAAACCATTGCATGTTTTAAGCAGAAGCTAAATTTGTGTCCCTTCATGAACAAATTGTTTGCATAATTGACATCCTGGGTTGTCAAGAAGGCCTCGCTGCAGCGTTCATTCTGATCACCCAAGTGGTCTTCACGTAAGAGGTTTATTTTTACTCTCTTTACCCTCCTTCCACCCCTCACCCCAGGGAAGAATTCTACTCATCTGAGAACAAAAAATATTCTTGAGATATCTTAAAAAGCTATCATAGTCAGACTTTACTTGCATGCAAAACATTTTTGCCCAACATTTGTGCAAAACCTCCCAAATCTATGAAAACCGATGTGCAGTGTGTAAAATGTGGGCCGTGTGTGTGTCCGTGCCTCCTCACCTGTAGTTTGGCATCTTGTACACGCCGGAGGTACTTGGTATACGCAGGGGCTACTCTTTGCAGCGTCCTCCTCGGCTTGCTCCAGAACATTGGCATCAGAAGGGTCTGTGAATCCCAGCTCCTCTCCACTGGGTCAGGAGCGGAGTGGGGAATGAGGGCCAGGGATGTCCAAAGTCAGTGGTGGATGTCTTGCCCCATATTCTGCAGTTGGTGCTCCTTTGTACCTAGTGACTGAGAAATAACCACCTGAAATAATCTAGGATTTCATTGGCTAGTGTGCCTACCTACGGTGTGAAAAGTAGTCCTTTTGTACTGAGCGTGTGCCAAGGAAGAGGGAGGTGAGATCATGCTCTACGTGTCTGTCTTCTATCACATCCTCGTCAACTCAGTCAGCCGGGTCTCCTCGATTATTGGCGTTGGGTCCACCGAGGTCCACGGAGATCCTGCAAGTTGCCTGACATCATACAAGTGGGGTTGGGGAAGGCAGGACTTATACCAGGCTGGTCTAAACGCTGGACACGGTCCGAATACGTAGAGCTTTCCCATCGTGGAGCGTCTAGCCTCCCCAGGATACAATCACCACCTCAGATGGTAGGAGGAATAATGAATATAGACGTTGTTTATCCTCAGCAGCTTCTGGAATGTCGGGCCCCTCTCATTGGGAAGTATCCACTTCAGACCTGACTAGTCAGAGACCATCTTTGGGAAGGACACAGTTCCCAGAAACGTGCCACTGTGGGTGTGACAGTAAACACGGCTTTACCAGGCTGCCTGTTGCCAAGTATGCACGATAGCATGTAGGAAGCTCTCCCTACCTCATGTGGTAGGGAGGGGGCCCTGTCCCTCACTCTACGGAGGAGCCTTACGCAGAGAATACCCCCTCAATACCCCTGTCAGGCCCCAGGCCCCTCTGAAAAATTAGCTGAACATTAGGCTGTTTCTATTCTAAAGCAATAAATGAACAAGAAAACAAATTTTAAAGGAATGATACACTGCATTACAAATCATGTTCCCAAACATGATTCGATTCCATCCACAACTGTGTGAATTACGCAGGTATCATTCTTACAGTTGGGCTCCTTTCATAGATGAGGAAACGTAAGACTCAGAGAATTATGGTATCTGTCCTTGAGTTACAATCTTGATCTTCTGACCCCAAATCCTACAGCTAGTCTTGCCGGATAAAATGCAAGACACCCAATTCCATTTGAATTCACATAAACAACAAGTAGTTTCTTAGTATAAATGTAGCCATGCAACCTTTAGGACATACTTCTGTCTCATACTTATTAGGACATACACACACACACACTTCTGTCTCGTACTTATTAGGACATACACACACACACACACACACACACGTTCTGTGTGTGCGTATATATTTATTATGCTTATATGCATGTATGTATATAATGCTTATTATATATATACATATAGGATGTACATACACTAAGAAATTATTTGTTGTTTATCTGAAATTAGAATTTAAGTATCCAATATTTTTTGTTTGCTAAATCCAGCACCTGCCTATGACCTCTTACCATTTCTCCCCGGCTCTACCACACAATCTTGATATCAATCTGTGATTCAGTAGCCACCGTGAGAAGTAATAATACTTTTTGGAGCTACTCCTTACTAAATACATGTGACCCTCTAAGAGTGTGCTTTATTGCATATCCATACAATTGCCTTGAAAGTTGGGGGTAATTATTACCTCTTCCCAGATGCTAGACTGGGGCTCCAAGAAATTAAGTGGCTTTTGGGAGACCTCGCAGTTAAAGAAGGTGGGGAATGTTCTTAGGACCAGTGTCTGCACCCGCAATGGCATATATTATGGTCTTAGTCCAAAGTAATCTTTAAAAACTTAAAAAGAGAAATGATGCCTACCATGAGGCACAGAGACATAAAGCTCCTTGAAGGGAGGGCCCAGGTGTTGGCCTTCCTAAAACAGACAGACAAACTTTGATAGCATCCCAGCAAAAATGCTTTCTGGGGGGAGTAGGACCCCAGCCCGGACCTGTTTGCTGGCTGGTGTGGTTCAAGAGCAGCTCAGAGGAAGGAGCGGAAAGCTCGGTGTCGTTTACACGTCTCTTTTGCCCTAGATGTGTTTTAAATTTTGTCAGGATTATAAACCGTGTTTCAAAACATGAAGATAAATTGGTCCTCTGACCTCTTATGAGGGGCCATAATCCATCTGAGAGGTGTACCGCCCCGCGTGTGGCTCCATGGCTCCTTCCGGCTCTTTCAGCCCCACTCAGCACAGCAAGGGGAGACGAGGTGAGTGGAGAGGAGCTTGTTCCCAGGCGTGGGGTGTGGTGCCGGAACCCCAGCCTTCCTGTTAACACAATACTTTTATCTGGTAATCACAGCCTGCGGGAGACAAAATACCAATTCATCTGGAAAACGAGATTAACTCATTTAAGCTAAGCAGTGATCACAGAGAGGAGCGAGTTGGCGGTGTCTGGCTGAAGGGGAGCCTGTAGATTTCCGGGCTCTTCTGATTCAGAGGGTCCCAGCCTGGCGGAAGCGATCGGGCCCCACTGGAGTCCTTCCCAGATACAGGCCTTCCAGAGGAATTTGGTTCATCTCTGACGCAGCCCCTGTCATGTGATTAAAAGAGTGTGTTCAACTTTGCTTCATAAGAACATCTTCCAGCCACTTGGCTGTCCGCGCGACCCTCCCACAGGCTTCTCAGATGGACGTGCTATCGTGCCCTTTACATGCGGGGCCTCTTAACAAGTGATGAAAACAAACTGCAGTGTGACTGAGCGCTTGGTGGTGCCTAAGGAATTTGCTTCATGTGGCCTCTTTTTCCAAAGAGACAGTTTGCTCTCTGGCCAGCCAGCTGCAGCCCGGAGTGACTCTCCCTTCTTTCCCCGGCAGTGACTTACCTCATAGATGTCCCTGGAGCAGACCTCATCTTTCCCACCTGGTGCCCTGGGAACAGGTGTCTTACCCACATTAAACTGAGCCCTCAAATCACCCGACGGCCCCTGCACTTGGAGCAGTCGGAGACTCACCTCCCAGATGGTGTGAAGAGCCACCAAACTGCACATACACTTCACTGCCGGGAGATTTGCTTCTGGAAGCAGCATGTTCAAGAAATGGGGTGGCTGCCCGGCCCCCTGCCTGGTTCCCCCCAGTACATGCCCACCCCACCGAGTCCTTTCAACGTCGTCCCGCTGGGATGTCCGCACCCGGGAGATGACATAGTAAAGCTGTAGAGGGTGTGCATTTCTCGTCTCCGCACAGTTTTCTTTTCTGCTTGAGCACTTACCAACATCTGGACGAAAAGTAACTTATCTGTTTGTCAAGGCCAGACTTTAGGACCTAATGACGACTCGATAGGAATTTTAGAACATGGAGGGTCACAGTAGGGGAATACTGCAAAATGAGTTTCTTTAAAGCCAACTGGCTATATTAACCACAGTATGGCTGGCTCTGTTCTTGGTAATCTGGCCTTTGTATGCCAGAGAAACAAATCTATCAGGAATCCTCCAATGTTACACAGAAATTGTAACATTCAAGGCAATATGCAGGTATGCACATTTAAAATATATCGCTGTCCCCTGTGAATAGCTTCACCACTTGGGGGGCTTATTCAGTAATAACCAGACTGAATAATTGGTTCAACAAATAGGGAGCAAGAGGCTCTTATCAGACTGGGATATGTGCTCCGAAGGGAAATGTTCGGACTGGATGACTGCAGCCATTGAGAGCTTTTTGAATATTTAACAATTTTTTTGTGGATCCATCAACTAAGAAGACTATCAATTTTAGAGCATACAGCTGTTCAGGAATAATAGTTTGAAAGACCGGCCCCAAAGATCTTGGTGATGAAAGTGTGAACAGATGACGGAATGATAAACCTTTAATGCTTAAAAATGTGTTTTTATAGTTCCATCCCTGTGTAACAGTGTCTGATAAATGTATTTGTGACTAACCGACCCAATGAAAGAACCTTCCATAAGGGGACCCAGCACAGTCTGAATATAAATGTTTGCTCCGATTCCCCTGTTGGTGATTGACTATGAGTATTGATCACCGTTAAAGAGTGAGCACAGAGGAGCCCCTCAAAGCCTACTGCGCACACACTCCCACTTATAAACGCATGAGTATTGATCACAATTATTCCGTAAACATATCTTACAAATTCCCTCTGTGCACGCGCCATTTAAATTAATCCAAATTCAGAACAAAGCTCACTTAGAAAGAGAAAGAGCATATCTTTCAGCACTGCCCTCCTGGACATTAAATCATCCGTAATCTGTGCGAGCTCGGTGAAGAAGCAGCCTGAACCCCCTCCCATTCACGGGAGTCTGAGCTCTTGGTCTCCCGTATCTTGTATGCTAGATGCTCTCCCGTGACGTCTTAAGTGAGAAAGTGCTCTGAGTGCAAAGGTAGTGTGCATCTGACTTCAAAATGTTGCATGGATTAAAAGAGACGTGAGCGACACGGCATCTAAATGCAATATGTGAAGCTTGTTTTGATTCAGATTTAAATGAACCTACTATCAAAGACAATTTTCTGAGACCATCAGGGAAATCTGAATATGGAGTAGGTAATAGGTAGTATTGAGAAAGTACTGTTAATTTGGTAAGCATGATAATATTTTAAATAAAATTCATTTCATATTAGAGACTCATACTGAAAAACGTACACCGGTGAGATGTCTGGGATTTGCTTTAAAAAAAAGAAATAGTTGGGGCTCCTGGGTGGCTCAGTAGGTTAAGTGTCTGACTTCAGCTCAGGTCACGATCTCATGGCTCGTGGCTTTGAACCCCACATTGGGCTCTCTGTTGACAGCTCAGAGCCTGGAGCCTGCTTCAGATTCTGTGTCTCCTGCTCTCTCTGTCCCTGCCCTGCTCGTGCTCTGTCTCTTCCTTTCTCAAAAATAAACAAACTTTTTTTTTAATTAAAAAAATAATTGGAGGGCAGGATAAATGACTCAGGATTGGAAAATGTTGTAGCTCTTGGTGGATTATGGGTTCATTTTAACCAGTTTCTCTCCTGTGAGGTACATTTGAAAATTCTTCTAAGAAAATATGATCTGGCCACCTCAAGAGACAGACTGCCAGGAATGACAGACAGGTCATAGTGTGAGCCGTAAGACATAGATCATTCCTGGTAACCAGGCCAGCAGCTCTGTCCTTTGATGCTGGTATCATTTGGTACATGTGACAGGTTGAACTGTGTCCCCGCCCCCCAATTCATATGTTGAACCCCTTACTCCCAGTGCCTCCAAATGTGAATGTGTTTGGAAAGAGGGTCTTTAAAGAGGTAATTCAGTTAAAATGAAGCCATTCGGGGGCAGTCCATAATCTAATGGGATGGGTGTCCACTTAAGAGGAAATTGGGACACACAGATACGAGGTATGCATGTGCACAGCCCAGAGAGGATGTGAGGATGCAGCAGGAGCATGGCCATCTTCACGCCAGACAGGGCTCAGAAGGAACCAAATTTACCAACACCTTGACTGAGGAATTCCAGTCTCCAGAATTATGAGAAAAGAAATGTGTGTGGTTTAAGCCGCCCAGGGTGTGTGTTCTGTCATGGCAGCTCCGGCAGACTAATGCACGGGTCCCGACATGAATATAGTGAGAGAAAGAGAAAGACCTAAGACCTGGACTCCAGGGAGCAGGGGTCGCCACCTGGCTGTACCGCCGAGTAGGAGGGCTTTGTGGGTATGTGCAGATGCATCCAGGTTTAACTTCCAGGAGACCACACTGGGTGGGATGAGGAGGAAAGCAGGTAAAAGAAACCAAAGTGTGGATTCTTGGTGACTGAATGAACCCAGAACTCTTCCGTGGCATCCCCTTCAACATTGTGGCTGTGCCACACCATTGTGCTCTGTGAATGTTAGATTTTCTCTCCTTCGTTCACCAAACATGTCCTGACAGCCCTCCCTGTCCAAGGTGCTCTTCTAGGAGCGACACGGAGGATGATGAAGAGCCAGTTACTCAAAGTTAGAATAGCAACATGTCCGAAGCAGGAGAAACAGTCATCAAGACCTCTGGACCTGAAAGGAGCTTGGCATGTTGGAGGAAGTGGAAAGGCTCAGTGGAGGCCGAACAGAATAGATGAGGAGGCAGGTTCAAGGTGAAAGCTGAGGGCAGGGGCCAATCACACAGAGCCTTGTGAATGGAGGGCTTGAGACCTGGATGGTTTTCAGCTAGAGAGAGACTGATAGGATACAATGCATATAGGATATGACATATGTTTGACATAAGGTGTCACATATGATATGCTATGTTATGACGTGGCTCATGCCAACGCCATGGCTGTTGGATAGAGAATGGTTCATTGTGGTTTAGGATTGGCAACACAGAGACCAACTAGAAGTTTTATCAGAAAGGAGCGAGTTCAGCAGCAGGTTAGAGAAAACACAAGTAAAATTAGCGTAAGCAAATCGAGCTTTGTCTCTTCTTGCTTAATAAGGAGCCCAGAGGGAGGCAGTTGCTGGCAGTGACTCAGCTGGCGCAACAGCTCAACACTTGTCAGAGTTCTGGGTCACCAGCCCTGTGGTTCTCTAGGTCATTCCTCTGGGCTCGTAGATGGCCACCACCACGCCTGACATACCTGTTGGGTTCCAGCTGGGAAGAAGAAGAAGGGAGTGGTACCAGCTGGCTCTGACCCTTTTATCAGGAAAGGCAAAAGCTTTTCCAGAATCCCTCACACGGCCTCCTCGGCTGTGGGGGATGATGGGCAAGCATGTGGAGGCCTGCAGGGGGGGAGGCCAGTGAGGCCACCAACTGAGATGTCTGCAGTACAAGGTCTTGCAGGCCTTTGAGGGAGAAATCATGTGGTCTCAGAGAGGATGCATCTTAATAAATATTATCACCAAAAGGATGTCTAAAAGAAAGGAAAGAGGAAAAAAAGCTCTTGAGTCCATCAGCTACTCATCTACCTTATCTTTGCATTAGTTCTTTGAATCCTCGTAACTAGCCTGTGAGGTACGTGTTAACCTTCTCATGTTACAGATGAGAAAACAGGGACAGAATGGGTCAGACTTTCTCCCGGTCACAAGTAGTAAGTGGAGGAGACAGGCTCCAACCCAGGTGTTTTGGAAAAGGACAACATACCCTTTCCCTACTGTTTACCCCACAACTACCCTGGGTTGAATTGTGTCACTCGCCTCCCCCCCCAAAAAAAAAGATCGAAAGGTCAAGTTGAAGCCCTAACCTCCATCAACTCAGAACATGGCCTTATTTGGAAATCGGATCTTTTCAGAGGTGATCAAGTTCAAATGAGGCCCTTAGGGTGGACCCTAATCCAGTAAGGCCGGCGTCCTCATACCCAGGGGAAATCTGGACACAGAGGCGACACCTGGAAGCAGGAGGGCGATGTGATGAGACACACAGAGACACAGTCACAGGCAGATGGAGGACAGATAGGCATTGCACCGCCCCAAGCCGAGGGGCACCCGGGGCTACCAGAAGCTGGCCGGTGAGCAAGGATTCTCCCCTGGAGGCGTAGAGGGAGGGCCGCTCTGCTGATACCTTGACTTCAGACTTCTGGCCTTCACGACCGAGAAACCATAATTCTGCTGCTGTTCTGATATAGTTTGTGGTAACCTGTTATAGCCTTTCTAGGAAGCAATGCATCTGCCAAGCTCCGCTTACCCTCCGAGACTAGACTCCGGTGGTAGAGGAACCCTCACAAGACCCTTGTCCCAGATGCACCTGCAGTGTAGACCCTGCATCAGGATGTCCATGCTACGCTGTGCGTGTCTCGATGCCATTATCCCCGCGGCCACTGCTGGGCACATGTCTGTGGCTCTGAGGTAGCCCTCATGTCTCTACGCTCCTTTTCCTGTGACATTAGGGTAAGGCCCGCCGGTCCGTCTCCAGGGAGATTTTGTTGGAGGTGTGGCCCCAAGGAGGTGAGGCCCTTATCTAGCTGCAGGGCCTTCCTTTTGCTGGGTCTCCATGACCCAGCAGCTTCCGGCCTCATTTCCCATCCTGGTCAACCATCACCCATCTTGTGGGCAGCCGCTTTTTTAGCCAGGTTCCCTTTACCCGATCTCACCAGCTTCATGCCGGTTCTTCTATTTTTGTTGCAAAAGGAATATAGCCTGTACCCTTTTCCATGATCAGGAGTTAGGGAATGAATGCCTTGATGCTCAGTAAAGTTCAACTAATTAACACCTCTTCACACTGTTGTGAGCATAACAGGAAGTAGCGTTTGCTCTGAAAAGTATAAAAGGATAAGCGGTTTTACCCGACTATGATCATGATTACCGTGACCAGAGTCGCTCAGGCATTGACTGTAAGCTCCTGGAGGGCAGAGGCATTTTGTATAAATCCAGTCCCTGTCCCTCAGCCTGGTGCTTGAGCTGTACTATGTTAATAGTTCATGTGGTTTTTAAATTTTAACTTAAATTAGGGGCATCTGGGTGGCTCAGTCGATTAAGCATCCAACTCTGTCTCAGATCATGATCTCATGGTAAGTGAGTTTGAGCCCCTCATCAGGCTCTGTGCTGACAGATCGGAGCTTGCTTCGGATTCTGTCTTGACCCCTTTCTGCCCCTCTCCCATTTGTGCTCTGTCTCTCTCAGGAATAAATAAACATTAAAAAAACTTTTTAATTTAATTTAAATCAATTCAGTAGACATTGCTAATTTGCAAAAGTATGTGAATATAGAGATACGGTAGTCAATAGTCTATTCTGGGAGACACGGCCCAATAACTATGATAAGTATAGAATATGAAATAATATAATCCTACCTGATCTTATACTCTTTACTTAGTAGTCATGTATTTGGAGACTGCCAGCTTTTTTGTGTATCCTGTTCATTATCGTTATCTCCAGTGCCTTTGAACAGTGCTGGGCTCTTGGTAGGTGGTCATCCGTTGTGTACTGAGTGCAGAAGTTGACAGAAGAACTGCTGTGAAGGGCGTGATTTACTCTGTGTGATGTTGGACAAGGAATAAACATTCCTTGGGACAGAAGATAGTTGAGTTGGGTTTTGATGAGTGAATTGGAGTTTCCCTGGACACACTGGGGAGGTGGAGTGGAAAGGAAGACAAGCATTCCAGGCAGGGAAACTTGACGGGCAAGCCCCCATTGCCTCTTGGAGACTCCGCTACAGAATTCCTTTGGGCTGGTCTCTGGTGGGTGTACCGGAGGGCAGTAGTTGGAAACATATTTGGAAGGATCCATGTTTTTCTCCTTCCTCCTCGTCATCACTTCATATTAGTGAATGTGGGTATGAATAATCACTCACAGTTTCCTTTTCCATGGCCCCCATCTCCTTGGTGATGGCAGGAAGCCGTGTGCTGGTTTGAAACATATTCAGAATGTAGTGGACTCAACACCAAGTGTCTTGTTGTAAATGGATCCACTTTTAATGCAGTTACTTTAATGGTGACTAAATGATAAATGTTAATAAAAAAGCATTTTCGCTTGGGAAAGCATGATGGTATTAGCCTGCCAGACTGCCAATGCCATTTACTTTATGGAAAGGGATTTGAAATAAGGGGTTCTGGTGGTTGTATTTTTGCCTCAATAGTTATTTATAGAGAAAGTATGGGCCATTGCATGTTTATAGAATCTCTTCTTTATGGATGCCCAAGTTATTATTTTTTATTGGTTTGGGTACTTATTTTGCGCGCTTGTAAACAATTATGTAGTTATGCAGCTGTTGTACCACAGAGGCCATATGCATTTCCATGGTAAGAGAAAATTCCATGAGGGATTCTCACTGGATACCATCATAAAAGAATTATTGTAGTGCCAAAAAAAAAAAAGACTGGCTCAGGAGTTATCACTGGGTTTTTAGAGTGTTGGGAGTTAAATGAGTTTGATTCTTTTCTTGTTAACTTAAGAGTTGCAGTCAGAGTTTAAAAACTAGATACGGAGCTTCAGTCTGCTGTCCATCCCTGCAAGCAAAGTATGTCTTACTACTCATCACAATGTGAATCGATGAATACATACATGGATAAATTCTCTGACCCGTTCTCTCCCTACTCTTGATGGAGAAGGTATGCACCTCAGGAGACTCCCAGTTTTACTAAGGATTTTTTTTGTAAAGGGAGTATTTGTTTAGGTGACAACTATTTCTCAAGTACCTACTATATGCCAGGAATTCTCAGAGAGAACTGAGGAGATTGAGATGAAAAGAAGGAGACAGCGTGGATGGCATTGGTCCATGACCTAGAGGAAATAACATCCAGGGTTCCTTCTGAAATAACTTGAACTGATACTCCTTTTATTAAATTATTTTTTTAGATTTTTATTTATTTTTTACTCTGTAAGGTACCAGGCACTATAGAAAGCCACAGCGTGGAGGCATGGACAAGCAGAGACCCTGCGCAGCAGATCTAAAGGGGATCGGTTAGGATGACGAGCCTCACATCACGCACACCTGCTTTCATATCCACGCCCACCCCCACCCCCTCCCCCTCGTACTATTTGGTTGTGGGTAATCACTTTTCTGTCAAAGCCCATTTTTCTAAGTCTCTGCACATATCGTGTTAAGCGCAGGACCTGGCACGTAGCCATCACCACGGTGTGAGCGATCGTGGTGGATGGGTTATTTTGGGGAGACGGCCCCCCTGCTCATCAAACCCTTCCTGCTCATTCGTTCTTGGGAGACCACCATTTGCTAAATCGTCTATCAGGTTGTTAGGGCGGCTCGGGGAAAGAACAGAAATCCCAAGATGCGGTGCTTGCCTTCAAAGAGCACATGGTCCCGTTGGAGAGATGGTCACATGTGCACTGAGAATGTCTGCAGATGTTAAAACATTCACCCAAGGAAAAGTGCCAAGATTTGAAATG
>NW_027528369.1:2858464-2875320 GCF_008692635.1 Crocuta crocuta
TGATAATTAAGGGAAGGGAGGTTTTAAATAAGACACTTTACAAAAGAAATGAGACCCCTGGATGCATTTGAAAGGGTGTTTTGGAGCAAGCATCTTGATTCAGATAAGTTATCTTGCCCTCTCTATTCGCACCTCCACCTCCCTCCTCCCTCCTCTGAAATGGCATTAGTAACATTTTTAATTTACCAACTGGAAAATATCACTTAACGTTAAGCAGCCGCAAAATTAAAAATAAATTTACAGGCAGGAGTTCTAGCTGTTTCTCTTAGTGTAACACCTATCAATCAAAAACCAAACAAATAACAACCAAAAAAGGGGGGGGGGAGAAAAAAAACTAGCATTATGTGCCGCATTTGTCTGCAGAATATTATTTGTTTCGCTTTGCAGTTTTATTCATTTTAGGCACGTTTTCACCAAAGCGTTCTACGTTAAACTAGTCTCAGTTCCATTTAAAGTGAAGGGTTTTCCGAGTTTAGATAATTTACATATAAAAGCGTTACTGTACATTTTATAAAGTGACTGTATTTGGAAAACAACAATTTCAATTTAATCGTATTGTTATTCTGCAAGTGGAAGTGCCTCCCTCCTGCTTCCCGGTATTACTAACAATATTCCTTCTTGTCCTAATTTAAAATTGTTAGTGTTCGAAAATTGATGTGTTTCTTTTAGAGCCCACCAGTAAGACTCTGGGCCCACTGTGATTTGTCCGATAGACTTGAAGATTATGTGCATGTGTGAGACAGAGAGGATCTTAATAACAGTCTGGGCATGACAGGTTTATGGCTCTTTCTAAATTATTTTCTTGCTTCTCCCGAGAAATTTTGTTTGCCAGTGGCCGAATCTGTTAAAAACAAGACAAAACAAACAAAACAAAACACACAACTTCTGCCTCATTTTATGTTTCAAAATGTGCCGTGTTTTGTTGTTTGTTTGTTTCTCTTTTCTTTCCTTCTCTAAAATGACCCTATTGTTCCAGAAAAGTCCTTGGGAACCAGTCACTCTACTTCTGGATCTTATATTATAACGTGTCTTGGAGAACTAGGGCCAGATGTTTAGGATTTCAGACCACCATATTTGTTGTAGGAAGCCTGCCAACATTTCAGATTCTTGACCCTTGAATTGAATGTGAGGCTCTGACTATAATAAGGAGAACACCGAGTTTTATGATTCTGCAAGCTTGGGTTACGCTATAAATTTCCACTGGCCTCTGCTTGTTTGTCTCTTGCAGGGTTTAGGGTTATTCCCTGAGTCTGTTATACAAGCAGCGTCCAAGTGGCTGCCTCCAAAAACACATTAGATAATTTCTTGGGGAGAGAATAAACAGCTGTTTAAACAGGAGCCACAAAGCTGCATTAAAATTAATTTGGTCCTAACCGAAAGATAAGTACCTCCTCCTCAGTTCTCAGAATGAAACCCAGAGCTCGTTCTCCAGCGGCAGAAAAACCATTGGGATCGCTGGAAAGGACTTTCGGGGGGGGGGTCCCTTTCAGCTTTTTCAGGATTTACTGTTGCCAGTGCCTGATCCTGCTGGTCTGTGCGATCGGGGTAGTTTCTCGGTGATCACTCGTAGATGTATATTTATATAAATCTCTTAGCTCTGCATCTCCTTACACGGTGGTTCTTGATTCCGGGACCACATGGTTTGTGTCTTTCAGTTGGCAAGTGCCATGCATATCTTACAGCTCATCATGTCTAACTCTTATGCCCTGTGTCTCTATGGCAGAAAAATAGTTATTTTTCCATAATGAAAAGAATGATTTTTTTCCTTCCCAGTATTCTAACTCCTCGTTGCCCCTCCATATTTTATATATATCATAATACTTTTTACATCTACCTTGTTAATTCCTAGGTGCTTTATGAAAAAAATCTATATGGTGGTAGCAATTGTTATTGCCACATGGAGATGTTTGAGGCCAGATGTTATTCAGACTGGTCACGTGTTCTCCGAGGGTTGGGGAGAGAATAGAGAGCATTTTCTCTTCTTTAGAAGCCCTGAGTGTGAAGTTCAGGGCAGTATGAACCACTCCTTTTAGAAATATACTCTATTAAGAAAGGATGTGTGCTTTGGAATCCGAGGGACCTGGCTGCAAAGCCTGATTCCACCATTCACTGGCTGCGTTTCCTCACAGAGAGAGTGGGCCCTGACTGAGCCTTTTCCGAACTAGTGGGAGGCAGCAGCATCTTCATAGAGGTGCTCTGGGGGCTGATGAGAGAAGGCGTGCACAGTGCCGGACACAGAACAGGTGCTCAGAGGTATTCCTTTCTCCTTCACTATGAAGAAGAGCCCCCCTCTCCCCCCTTTCTGTCCCAACGAATAAAGCATGCCGACCACATACAAATGTCTGTAAAGAAGCTGGAATATTTGATCTCCCCGTAATCCCAGTAAACTCAACTGTTTGTGACTGACCTTTGGTGCTTAATGCACATTAAGGAGCTATTTATGTAAAGTATTAAATTAGGGTCCAGCCACTTTTTTCCTAGAAGGTGGCGTTTTGGACACTGGGGTGTGTGTGTGTGTGTGTGTGTATGTGTGTGTGTTTAAATCAAGAAACTACAGGGGTGCCTGGGTGGCTCAGTCAGTTGAGTGTCCAACTTCAGGTCATGATCTTGCATTTCATCATTTCGAACCCTGTGTCGGGCTCTGTGCTGACAGCTCAGAGCCTGGAGCCTTCTTCAGATTCTGTGTCTCCTCTTCTCCCTGCCCCTTCCCTGCTTATGCGCTCTCGCTCTCTCTCTCTCTCCCTCTCCCTCTCTCAAAAATGAGTAAACATTTAAAAAATTAAATCAAGAATCTCCAGTTTTGACCAATACCTTATCTTCCTTCACGTATTGATTAAGATCATGATTATGCATACCCTAGTCCTGCCAAATTTGGAATCACTTGTTCATTCATTTGTTCATTCAACATCCACTAAGCAGCTTCCGCATGCCCAGACCTGCCAAAAAGATGGAGGAACAGCCTGCATGGGTCTTCCCAGCAGAGGTGATGGGGCATGGGTCCAAATGTACACGAGGTGTGGGACGGATGTAGTGACCACAGCCCCTGGTGGGGGTCATGCCCACTGCCTGTACAGTCAGGCAGACTTGTGTCCAGGGCCAGCTCTGCCACCTACCGCTTGCATGGCATGACGTTGGGCAGTTTTATAGAACCCTCTTGGGCTCAGTCTCCACGTGTGTGCATTGGAGATGACCGCAGAATCTAACTCACGAAGATGCCCACAGATTACATGGGAGAGATGACATCTTTCCTAAAGTGACTGGACTAAACAGCAGTTGTCCCAGTGCATGGCACATAGGAAGTGCCAGGCCACCATTGCATGTTCTCCCAAGGGCACCGTGGGAGCACAAGGCGAGGAGTCGTTCCAACGGCTGCGGGGTGTGTCTGATGGCCTCACGGGCTCATTGGTGGTTAAGGTCGTGGGAGCCTAGCAGGACTTGGGGTAGAGGTTGTAACTGGAGCAAGATTAAAAGGAACTATAGTTGTTTTCAACAGTAAGCAAAGGGCCAGCAGCTGATGCGAGAAAGCTGGGAATGGTGCTTGCCTGGCTACCCTCGGTGACTTCTGCAAGGATCAGGGAAGAGCAAGGAAGAGTAAAGGCAAAAGCCAGTTGAATGGGCTGCTCCCCCGTCTCCAGTGCTGGTTCACAGAAGCAGAGACCTGAGTATCCTATGACAGTCAAGCTTTCTTAGTAGCTACAGAATGTTTATTTTATTCTTTCATTTATAACTTTTTTTAAGTAGGTCCCACAGCCAACATGGGGCTTGAATTCATGACCTTGAGATCAAGAGTCGCATGCTGTACCGACTGAGCCAGCTGGGTGCCCTCATTGTCTTCCTTATGGTTATGTTCATGCTCCGGCAGTGGTTGTCAGTGTAGGTGACACAGCTTTTAACCATCCCAGCACCATAAAGCACAGATGCGAGAAAGCTTAGGCCATCTTTCCCATTTCCCAGTCCTCTCCTGTACGTGACCTTTGCTAAAACGTCTTCCCGCATGAGGTGTGAGGTGGGAGAGGTCAGGGCGGCTGCGAGACGCCCAGATCGCACCAGGCTGTGCGTACAGATGGACCGTGTTCTTGTCTGCACATTTTCCTCCTTCCCTCGAATTTTCTCACGCTTCTCCCTGACCTTCCTCTCCCCCATCCAGCATCCTCCTGTCTGTCTCTCAGAGGTTCTTAGTAGTATCCACAGCATCTCTGCTAATCTGGCCCTTGGAGCTGCCCCTGGGGTCACCCCTGACACTTACTTCCTGCTTTCCTATCTCCCTGAAGGTCACACATGGAATTTCTCTTTGTTCCTTGTATCAGACGAAGCCAGTTGATGTAACCGAGAACTCCACAGTTTTAGTGGTTTCACATTTAATCTTTAACATAATAAGGGTTTCTTTATAGCCCTGGTCACAGTCTCTTGGGGGTCATTCAGAGACCTGGGTCTTATCTCTTCTAGTCCTTTGCCATCCATCCCCACCAGGGCCTGCAAGGTACCCTCTCATCCAGGTTCAGCAGACGAGGAGGGAGAGGAAGTATGGGAGCACGAGAGGTGCTTTCTGGACCAAATCTGGAAGCTGTGTCCTCATGTCCGCCTTCATCCTGGCAGGAATCAGGGATGCCCAAGAAGGAGGTGGGCTTAGGGAAGATCTAACCTGTCTTTGCCACAACCCCCGTGTTCTGGAATGCACCCCATTATTTATAATCTGTAATTAAATCTTTAGAGAGTGCTCGTCACAGACTGGGACTTCCTGGGGCTCTGGTTACCAGCAATGAACAAAGTGTTAATTAAGGAAATAAAGCGGTCGGATGCTATTATCTGTGCAGTAACTGCAGTGTAGCTTTTCCCGCATTCTCTACAAACAAGAAAGTTTTCAGGGACATAACTTTTAGCAACAACTTCTGAGAGTGATCTTTCTTTCTGTCGTTCATTCATGCCCCTCCTCCTTAAAGCAGAAGTTAAAGCAGAGGGTTTTAGCACGTTGTACCCACTATAAGCATGGCCAGGATACCAGATTTTTTGAGTTATCACCATGTCTTCATGTTATTCAGTGGGGGTGGCCCAAGCCCCTTGGTTTTGGGAATTTGGACAAGCAGACGCACTTATGTGAAGTCTCCTGGCACAAAGATGAAAATCCCCAGAGCTGGGAAAGCATTTCCATGCTGTTCCCCCTTGGCTTACATCAAAATCATCTCATTGCCCGTGGGATTGAAAACCATAATCTGTGAGCTCTGAATAAATATTACACAACCATTTCTTGCCCCCTCAAGGAGACATTTTCTAGGGAGCAGTGAAAATGATTTGATGTGCTTTTATGTGTGTGTGGGCTTTTCCAGACATATCTCATCCCCCAGCCTTTCCCCCTAAGGGTTTCTCAAGGGTAGCGGTGTGTTTTGTTTGTTTCCTTTTGCATCTCAGGAGGCTCAGCACCCAGTGAGGAGCCCGGGCACATAGCCGGCGTTCAACAGGTGCCTTCTGCATTGATGGGCTGCATGGGTCTCCCAAACTAGGTGGCTTAAACCAGCAGAAATACATTATCTTCCAGTTAATGGACGGCGAGGCCGTCCTAGATCAAGAAGGTGGCAGGGCCCTGCTCTCTGTCTAGGCTCTCAGGGAGGGTCTGTCCCATGCCTTTCTCAGCTTCTGATGTTGCTGGTGGTTCTCGGTGTTCCTTGGCTTAGAGACGTGTCCAGTCAGTCCCTGCCCCTGTCATTTTATGGCCTTATTCTTGGGGGTCTCTGTCTTTTATCCTCCTTGGATGAGGACGCAGGTATTTGTGTTAGGGCCCACTCTGTTCCGGTATGATCTCCTCTTGCTCATCTGCAAAGACCCTATTTCCAAATAAGGTGATGTTTTCAGGTACCGGGAATCAGGACCTCCGCCTATTATTTGGGGGCAACACAATTTGACTGCAGTAGGTGACATCCTATGCAGAAAAGCCTCATGCCTCATGAATGTTTTGGTCCCAGTATTTTGCACCGTCCCTGAGCTCACACATACTTGATGGGCGAAGGCGTGAAGGAGCAAGTGGATAAAGAAACAAGGTGGCTGGGTATTTGGGGGGAAGGGAAACAGGGACACGGCAGGGCTGTGCAAAGATCAGGGCACGACCCCCTCATTCCAGGGCCTGAATCTCTACTCAGTATCACTGGCATCATCTCATCCTTAGACAGGGTATTCAACATGGCCATGGCCGCTCTCTCCTCGTCTGAAAGATGGGGCCAGTAATGTCAATGAAATGATGCTTGTATAAGCACTTAGCACAGTGCCTGGAGCCCAGGAGTTTACACGGTCAGAGATTCCCGCCTTTCCGCCAGCACTGGACCTCAGTTTCATGCCAAACTCTGGGTCAGCTTCCGGCAGCTCGGGAAGGGTTAGCTGTGGCATGAGCCCTCGAGAAACACACTGTCCCAGGAGCATCTGTTAGCATCGGAGCCAGTTTGGGCTCTGTCTTGTCCTCTTCGCCACCACCGTGAGACATCCATGGCCTCTGGGGCCCCTTGGACTTCTGATTACCTGGAAACTTCAGCCGTCTTTTGTCTAGTACTTTTGTTAGTAACACTACTCCTGTTGCCTCCCCTCCCCACCCACCCTTTGCTTCCTTAAGTAGCTCTGTCAAGATCAGTGCATTAACAGAGGGCTTCTTAAAGGGCATCTATTATCCCATTTGGTATTTTATTCTGATGTTGAGTGCTTCAACAGAGGGAAGAAGCGAGGGAAGAGCAGACTGTCAGGTTTTATGACTTCTGCGCCAGTCCCTCCCAGCATCAGATCTTTGACTGCTCTAGCTCTTAGGCAAAGCCCCTTGGCAGGCTGGTCTCCAGAAGGGCTGCACACAGGGAGAAGGGAGGCACACCAGCCTTGGTTTTCCCACAGCTGCTAACGTAGCCTTCGTGGGAAAATGGAGGTTGCATTAGATATGCAGGGCTTTCTCATCGCTGCATGGTCAGTTGGCTTAATTTTGTCATTGGACACCTAGTCACACTAAGGAAATGTAATGAAGAAATATCGGAAAGCGCTATTTGCTTTTCCATTGTTAGTGCCCAGCAGAAGTATTAAGAAAATTCCCGGTGGGGAGAATGGTCAGAAAAATCAAGAGAAAGTAGCATAAGAGTGAGAAAAACAACACAAAGTCAGGACCAAGGCTAGTTCATAAAATGTGCATCGGAAGGACCTGGAAACCAGGTCAAAGTGGATTCTGAGCCTCCTAGCAGAGTACACAAAGAGGGAAACAGGGTCACTTACATGGTTCTCAGTTATTTCTAGAACCAAGCCCTAAGAGACAAATCTGCTTCGGGTTCTTATATGTAGTGACATTTAGTAATGGAATGGACAAGTTCTCATATGTGAATTCTTAGTTTCTTTTTGCCCTTTGCTCCCAGACTCGGCCTTTGCTAACCCTCCACTGATAGGGAGAGTGTGGTGGTTCAGCTGGATTGAAGTCCCTTTTGTGTGATCATAATTGAAGACACAGTATTGCTTTTTTTCCTTTTGAGGGATGGCAGCTAACCTGATGGAGACTGGGATCCAGCTAAGCACATTGCTTGTGTAAATAAGATCCTAGGCCCTAGACGCTATGTGCCAAGGGTACTGTGGTTTTATTTCCTTTCTGCTGTGGTAGTTGCATGGGGCAATAAAGACCTAGTCCAGAATAGCTTTGCGAAAACAGAAGGCACTGTTTTTCCATCTGTAAAATGAGAGGGAGAGAGGTGGACCTGAAATAGAAATGGCCACCAGGTATCATTTGTGTGGCTAGCGCGGCCCTGCTGCTGCGGCCTGTCTGAGCACAGTGGAGGGTGTCTGTGGCTTTAGTCATCCCAGGACGCCTTCCCCTTCTTGACTGAAGACCGGCATCTTCGTTTGAGAATTTGTTTCCTCCTTACTGTGGCCAATCCAAGAGCCACAGGGTGTCGGCCACAGATGTGGGTGTTTGCCTCAAGAGAGACCCCTCAGGGTGTGCCCACAGAATGTGGACAGCAGATCCCATCAGAAGCACCTTGGCCCTGTCTGGTCCTGGAGATGTAAAGCCGTCACTCCAGAGCTGCCAGGGGACACATTTCCCAGCCCTCCACGCTCCTGAAGAATACAGAGACGAGAGAGACGGGGGGGGCTACGAGACCTGATTCCGGGGAGCCGGTCACTGGGGTCCCCGGAGCTGCTATTGTAGCTCCTGATCTGTTTCCTTTTATTCTTTGGACCCTTCTGTATCTTTCCCATATTTTTTTCTCTCTCTTTTTTTCACTTATGCCAAATTTCTCTCATTGGCAATGGAAAGGGTCCTGGCCACTAGTAACGCTATGGAAAAAGGACTTTGAATTGGGGACGGGACTCATTGGGAACCAGGAGCTGCTCCTGCATACTTACATGGTGGTGAGACGAGGAAGGGCATGGTGCATCTTACCAGGTGCCAGCCTTGGTCTGCGCCAGTGCTTCCCAGACATACTTGTCTCAGGACTCTGTACTCTTAAGAATTATCTAGGGCCCCAAAGAACTTTTGCTTATGTGGGCTGTATCTGTTGATACTTAACCGTATTAACGCTTAGAGTAGAAAGCAATTAAATGTGTATTTGTTAATTCATTTAAAAATTATAAACCCATTGCATGTTGACATGAGTCAAATTTTTATGAAAAACAACTGCATTTTCTGACAAATAGTGAGAAGGGTAGCATTGTTATACCTTTCTGCAAATCTCTTTAAGACTCGGCTTTACAGAAAACAGCCACATCCTCACATCTGCTTTTGCATTCAGTCTGTTGCGATATCACATGCCATATAGCCACTGGAAAACTCCACTTCTACTTGCAAGAAAATGGAAAAAGAAAAAGTCAAATAACATCTTAGCTTTACCGTGAAAAATGCTCTGACCTCACAGAGCCCCTGAGAGGGTCCTGGGCCACACTTGGGGAACTGCTGGCCTTCACGGTCTCCAGAGTCTTACAGCTTTTACTATCTCTGATTCCAAGAGGGAAAAATAACCTTCCTTTCCGAGGTAACTATGCACCAGTGTGTCCCCATCTATACTCCTCTGCTGACAGGATATGGGACCTTAAATGTACCACTTGAACCTTCTTGTGATACCGCTTTCTTCCTGGTAACATGGAAGCCACAGAAATAACAGAAATGGTGAATTCGTCACCTCGTTTGGTCTTCCCCAAGTGTGGGAGGCTGGGGTCTGTGATGGTCTCTATTTCATAAACAAAGAAAACCTGGCTCAGGAAGAGTATAGTGGGTTGAATGGTGGCCCCAAGAAAAATACACCATGTCCTCAGTCCCTGGAACCTGTGAATATGGCTTTATTTGGAAAAGGATTTTTGCAGATGTGATGAAGTTAATGGTCTTGAAATGAGGACAGATTCCTGGATTATCCATGTGAGCCCTAAATGCAATGACAAGTGTCCTTGTCAGAAAGGCATGGAGGTGGGGCGCCTGGGTGGCTCAGTCGGTTAAGCACCCCACTTCACTAAGGTCATGATCTCATGGTTCGTGAGTTTGAGCCCCGCATCGGGCTCTGTGCTGACAGCTCAGAGCCTGGAGCCTGCTTTGGATTCTGTGTTTACCCTTCTCTCTGCCCCTCCCCTGCTCGCTCTCTCTCAAAAATAAATAAATATTTAAAAATTTAAAAAAAGAAAAAAGAAAGGCACAGCAGGAGACTTGAGAGGAGAGGAAGAGGCCAGGTGACCACGGAGGCCACAAGGAGTGGTGTGGCCACAAGCACAGTACCTCATGGAGCCGCCTGAAGCTGCAAGAGCTCGGGGCGGATCCATCCACCGGCTACAGGCTTTGCATGAGCACAGTCCTGGTGGCAGCTTCATTTTCAACTCCTGGCTTCCGGAACTGTGAGAGAATATATTCTGTTGTTTTAAGCCCCCCCTCCCCCCTGCCCTTTGTGATTATTTGTTAGCAGCTCCGAGGAGCTCATACGGACGGTAGAGACTATGCTCAAGTTCACTCAGGTGCTGAAGGTCTCTGACAGGATCTGAAGGCACGGTTGTGGGTCCCGAGCCTGCCATGCAGTGCGTCTCCCCAGCAGCAAAACCTCTGTGGTGCCAGACCCCGGGCCACATCAGGCGCCGCTTGCCCTTTCCCGGTTCCGGCACGCTGCCGGCTTGTAGGTCACCGGCCTGCATGGTTGGACATTCTGTTACTTCCGGTTTTTCCATGTAATAAATAATGTAGTGACTTTAGGGTGACTCAGTTTTTGTTTCGTTTTGTTTCATTTCGTTTAACCCCTTACCATAAATTCTCGAGGACTTCTTAGCACTGGGGGAATGGAGGTACTTGGGCCAAGAATATAAAGTTGTGTTATTTTGTTCTTTATGTTCATTTATTTATCTGTGTGTGTGAGAGAGAGAAAGAGAGCGAGCACTCAGCGGAGGGAGGGGCAGAGAGAAAGAGAGAGAGAGAATCTCAAGCAGGCTCTGTGCTGTCAGCACAGAGCTGGACGTGGGGCTTGATCTCAGGCATGACCTGAGCCAAAATCAAGAGTGGGACTCTTAGCCGACTGAGCCTCCCAGGTGCCCCTGTTTTGTTTTGTTTTTAAGTCTCTGGTGACATGTTGTCAAACTGCTTACCTAAAAGTATACAGGTCAGGATGCTTTCAGTGACAAGCCTCACACCTCGAATCCATTCTTCCCTCCCTCCCTTCCTCTTTTCTTTCCTTCCTTCCTCCCTTCTCTTATAATCCACACCAACTTCATAGCCTTGGTTATTTCTTAAGACTCATTCACATGAGTCCAGAAGAAGTTCTTTTAGGAAAAGAACACAAATAGTCTTCTCTCTTGGCTTAATCATATGGGATGTGGGAAGTCCGTTCCATTAGAGAACCGTTCGCGAGGAGTCCAGGAATCCTGGGAATCAGTAACGATAGGAGATACAGAAACTGGGCAGTGATTAAAAATTTCCATTTGCTCTGTATGTTCCCCTTGGAATAAGCAATTATCATCATTAACCAAGTCCCCAACTTACAGGATGAGATCTGCTCTGCAATGGATGCCTGTGTCACTATAGCATCCAACACATCATGTTGGGTGTTATCTTAAGATAATGTTGAAATCATTTGCTATCACTGGTGGGAAGTTGCTTATTTTAATTCTCTTTTATGCATCTGGCTTGACGGAGCTGTATAAGCCCCAGGAGTACCTACTGTCTCTTTTCAGGTGGCTGTTATGGTGGCTGATATTTTACTGCCAAATGCATTAGAGACAGGACCTGACATGACGTGGCAGCCTGGTGTGCCCCATGGTGGAGCTGAGGGTAGAACTTAGAGCCAAGAGGCATGCTCCCGTTAAGGTGCCAATTGCTCTACTTTCTAAGGTGCAGCTCAAGGATTTCCAGACCTTTTTATAGAACGTTTGACTTCAAAGATGCACACTAACCCTGTGTCTCCTCGGGAAATCTTCCTGGCACTGATCCCTCTGAACATCCATTGTTTCAACATACACTTCTTACAAAGAAAAGGAATATAAACCTGTTCTTTCCATCCGTTTTCACTCTGTCAATTCCTATGTTGTCTCTCAATCTCATCTGCTTCTTTCGTGCCTACTTTTCCTTCTCATTTCTTGGGGTTGTGAAGGTCAGTACCTTGAAACTGAGAGGAGGCGGCGTAAAGCCCTCCACCTTGGGGCCCAGGTGATGATGTGTGTGGACAAGTACCATGATGGTCACTGTTGGGCAGGAAGTTTGTGAGAAGGGGGAGCTGAGGGGTGCAGAGGGGTCAGTTTTCCTGTTACTAAACCTCTGTGCTGGCTGCTTGCAAATTCTTCGACATTTTCCCGGTGAAAGGTAGAGCTTAGTCCTATTCTCCCATCCTTGAATCTGGGCTACCCGTATGGACTCGCTTTCAACTAATTAGAATGTGGTACAAGGCACATTGTGGGGTTTCTGACATTAGGTGGTAAAAGATGATTGAGCTCCCACCTGGATCTGTCTCACTCGCGGATGCTTACCCTTGGAGCCTGGCTCCCATGCTGTGAGGAAGTTCAATCCAGCTCATGTGGAAAGACCACACAGAGAGGCCCCCACAGGAGGAACGGAGCCCCCGTCAACCGTCACACCCAGAGGGAGTGACAGAGCCTTCAGATGATTTCACCTTCCAAATGTCGCTGTCCCCTTGGCGACCTGTTCAAATTCCTGACTCCCGGAATGCATGAACAGAGTAAGCAGTTGTCTTACACCTCTTAAATTTGAGGATAATTTGATACAGAGATTTAATACCTGGAATATGCTTTAATCAATATTCTTAGCTAATTTTTTTTTTATCAGAAATTAAACCTTTATACTTAATTAACCACTTGGATATGGTATGGGCATTTCTGAATTTAAGGAACTTTGACTCTAATCCTTTAGTTAATTTAAATAAAATAGAAGTAGATCAATGGAAATTAGTTTAGATACTCCTGAGCTGGCCTATTTCCCTATGGCTTTGGAATCTGTGGCAGGTAGAAGTAATTGTTTCTGTAATTCTTAGCAAGAGCTTAGAACTTGCCTCCATGGGGTTTGACCCCCTCCCTTCTTGAGAAGTAGCACGATATTTTAGCAAGAATAAAGAGACAGCATTTATTTTGTGCCATTACAAACCCAAATAGATGACTATTATCCTCTCATCTTTTCTTGCTAGACTTCTCAGGACCCATTCCTTTACCCACTCCCTCCCTCCCCTTTTCTGTAGTTTTCAGATTTTAATACTGTAAAGTGGTGTTTGCCAACCTCCATTTTTATACCCCCTTCACAATGATGGGCTTATTTGTTCCTCCGTCATTTTACTTGGCTTTAATTTATCTTTATATATACTTGGATTATTATGTGAAGCTATTTATCAGGAAAGTTTTATATTCCTAATCTAAATGGAAGAGCGGTATCATTTGTCATAAATACAAAACATTCATAAAAATAAATATAAAGGAAACAAAGCAGGGGTACTAAATTCCGGTTAGATACTTACGATCACCAATGACTCTGAAACTGAAGTGTTAGGCATTAAAGATGAACCAAAACGAGACTCTTGTTGTTTTTTATAGTAAATACAAGGATTGTAAGAGAATTGAAAATGGTTATTTTTTTTCTTCTCCATGTATGTCTCAGGAGAAGTCTCCGGGCTCTCAAATTTACCTTCAGTATTTGTGTGCTGATTTTGCCCAGAACACCTTTCCCATAATATTCCTAATCAGAATTTCATAAACATTTGTGGTGCTAATGAACCTATTTGTCCTTTGCATTCCTAAAGGGCTTTTGGCTGACATGTCTAGCAAAGGAGCCATCTCCACACCTGTTTGGGAATAAGGTGCTTGAGTGAGCTGAGATTGAGGGCAGGGCTAGTTTATGTGTAACGAAGGCTATGGTGATTCATTTTGTAAGGCAGTCTGGCTTAGTAGGGGCTACTCAGCTGTTTGGCCAAACCATATTCTGGGTGTGTCTGTGAGGGTGTTTGGGGATGAGATTAGCATTTGAATCTGTGGACCCAATACATTAGATTGCCCTCTGTAATGTGAGCGGGCCTCACCTAATCAGTTGAGGGCCTGCCTGGAGCAAAATGCTGACTCTGCCACCGGACTTCCTTGAGCTGGGCATTGGTCTTTCTCCTGCTTCTGGCCTCATACCGAAGCATCAGCTCTTCTCGGGTCCCCAGCCTGCCAGCTTTCAGACTGGGAACTTACACCAGCTTGTCAACTGAAGATCTGCAGTCCTCTCGGCCTCCATAATCACATGCGCCAATTTCTCGTAATTAATAGCTCCTGTGGATTCTGTTTCTCTGCTGAACCCCGACGAATGTTACAGGGGCAGGATCCTGTTTTGAGGTGCTTTGATTCTAGGGACCATTCAGATGTTAACTGTAAATGGTCCAGTTTCACTCTCAGCCAATAGGCACTCAGCCCGTATTTAGTAGTGCTGCAAGCACGGACCTGCCCTGTACTTGAGGAGAGAGCAGGCAGTCGCCCTCCACCCTCTCATGGAGTCACCGTGCCGTCCTCGGCGACCGCAGTCCCTGCCCTGTGCACTGGCCCTGTTCTCTCGTGGCCCCAGTGTTCTCTGACTCCACAGAATGTTGCCGACTGAAGGCCAGGTCCCCCCTCCCTCCCGCCGTGCAGTGTCAGGCCAGGGCCTCGTGAATCACAGGGCAGGGACTGTGGTCGCTGAGGACGGTACTCTGCTGTAGTACCCTGTGCTCTCTGGGCAGAATCCACGCGAGCATCCTTCCCGCAGCTGGACCAGGGATCTGAACACATTTTTGTCTGCTTCCGAGTCTTTCCTCTTATCTCCCAGTAGGTAGGCCCTCTCAGCCTACCTGTCAAATACCTGGAAGTCCCCCCTTGACGCATTCTGGCCTTTCCTTTTTTTTTTTTTTTTTTTTTTTAACTGTCTTAGTTTGCATTACCTAGAAGCAGAGCCTGAGACAGGGATTTGGTTACACACCCTTGCTGGAGGGTGTGTTCTCAGAGGTAACAGGTGAGGAAAACAGAGTAAGAGGAGGGAAAGGAGTCGAGGGAAGAGGTGGCCTCCAGTCATGTGGCCTCAAAGTGTGGCCACCTTTGTGCCAATGCTCGGGGGCTGCTGGGGTGTAAGTGGCACCTCCAGGCTGGTCCATCTAGAGACCCGAGGGCCAGGCTCTTGAACCCCTGTGTGAGGCAGCCCTAGCCCATCCCCTGGTGGGGGCTTTTCCTTCCCAGGTGTCTCGGGTGAGGTGAGCCAGGACAGTGGCCAAGGATGATTCTCCAGAGAAGGTCACGGAACTGGGAGACGGCACAGAGGCTGGTAAAGGAGGATCTGATGGGGGGAACCACCGTCTTCCGCTTCACCCCTGCTGGCCGGTCCCCATGGCCTTCTCCTCAGTCACCTTGGGTACCTCATTTTCATACACAAAAACAGACGCGCACTCACATTTATGATTATCCATAGCTCACAGCGGTTTTCACATGTCTGTCGTACGTTTTGTTACTGCCTTAGTCACAGCGGCCCATAAAACAGGTTCCGCAGCCGAAGACTAGACTCGCAGTGACAAATAGAGGCCTCGACGTAATTAAATTTACTGGGTTATATCTGAAGAGAAAAAAGGTGTAAGCTCTAGGTCTCTCCAATGGCTCCCTCCTTTGCGGACTCCCTTTGTCCTTTGGTCCCGAGGTTCTGTCTTGCGGAGACTGAAGAAAGGCCCATAAGGCCCCAGGGCGCATCCTGGGTGGGCCGATTTCCGGGTTCCCCTTCCCCCTCACCTGTCCCTCCCAAAGGCCACAAGTTTCCAGCCAGTCAATTCCCTTTATCAGTATTTATTGCTTTTAATCCATCTCCCCCGTCCCAGGAGGATGGCGCTGACGTGATTCTGGGAGTTCGAGTGTAACAGGGACCTCACTATCAGAGCCGGGTTGGGTCATGAGGCTTTAAGCAACTCAAGGTGGGCTCCTAAGTGGCAGCTGACAACTGCGGAAAGCTAGAGGTTCTGATTATGTCTTTCTGAAAAACAGTTCTATTAGGTACAAGTGACATTTTTAAGCCCCTGTGTGTGTCTGACTCATAAAAGTTCAGGAGGTTGTCAGAGAGAAACTGCAGCCGCCCCCCCTTCCAGAAGGGGTCGGAGTTGAAAACGTAACTGTCCTCCTTCCCCACATCATATGTGAAGTGAGCTCTTGCCACTGGGTGGAACGGAGCCACTGTCGTTACTGCTTCTTTGTTATTATCAATAATTGGATACAAAAATCGGTACTTATGTCTAACTGCTAATCTGAAGATTATCCCCTGTACGTGAGTCGGGGCTTTACAGATCAAAGTCTGGCCTCAGTTGGGCAATTAGAGGGAATTTTGAAATAACCAGATCTCTCTCCACTGCTTTGGGACAACTGGCGTATTACGATATGAATGTATCTGTGTTTTTCTCACTTGGGTGACACAGGTATGTGTCTGTACCGAACAGCTACTCGCTTGGCCCCTTACCCCTCCCTCACATATTTAGTTATGCTTCGAGGCTTTGGACACCTTCCCGCTGCCACGGTCTCATGCGTTTCTCCCAGCCAAACGGGGCAGAAGGTGAGCCAGGTGAGACTGCCCATTTGACAGATGGGAATGTGGACAGAGGCCACAGCTGGGCTCAGAACAGAGCTGCCTGGTCCTGGAGTCCGTACCCCTAAGCACACTGCCACACTGCCCTTGTCCCGAAGATCAAGAGGCGGGGGGTGGACAGGTAGTTCCCTCTAAATGTTTTCCACCCTTCGTGATTTTGTGCTCATTAAGTGTGCTGTTTCTTTGCCCTCATCTCTAGCTCCCTTAAATGCACTGTCCGGTATCACCAATTAGAATAAGTTTTTTTAATGTTTATTTATTTTTGAGAGAGAGACAGAGATAGACAGAGTGTGAGCAGGGAAAGGGCAGTGGGAGAGGGAGACACAGAATCCGAAGCAGGCTCCAGGCTCTGAGCTGTCAGTACAGAGCCCAACGCAGGGCTCGAACTCACCCAAGTTCATGACCCGAGCTAACGTTGGAAGCCTAACCGACTGAACCCCGCAGGTGCCCCTGTGTCACCAATGCAGTCCTGACATAATTCAGCGGTGAGGGGACATGGCTTCCTGGTTGACCGTACTTTCTCTGTCGCCAGACTAACATACTCCATGGATGAAAAGTCCCGGAGGCTTGGGGCAGCCAAGAGGAATCTCTGTACCCTGGGGGGCTCCTCAGCCACACAGTGACCTCCCCAAAGTCAAGGCTGTAACTCTTCTTCTGGAGGCTTACGTACCTGGTTCCGAAGGTGTTGATTGAATGAATGTGTGGCCCCGAAGACCATTCTTGTGGTGGTTCACCGAAGGTCGTCTGCTTGGCTCGGTGAGAGCGAGCTGGTCATAGTGGGGTGTGGTCGCCCAACCTTCTCTCCTCCACACCTACTGGGGCG
>NW_027528369.1:2875600-2956072 GCF_008692635.1 Crocuta crocuta
ACCTACTGGGGCGGGGTGGGGGGGGCGGGAGTGCAGTAGGACCATGTGTAGACGGCCATTACTCAGGAGCCTACCAGGTGCCACGTGCTTTCAGGAAGCAAACTCCCCATCTTCAGAAGTCTTAGGGTCCCCCAGGCACTGGGAAGGTTTTGTAGAAGGGAGAAAGTTGAAGGACAGAGGGTCGGATGAGCAGAGGTCTATGCGGGGATGGCTGTTGAGAGACCCCTCATTACACACAAGGAAACAAAGGCTGTGTTTGAATATTTGGGGTCAGACAAAATAGGAGAGTTGTGCATTTCTTGTTACACACACACACACACACACACACACATACACACACACACACACACACCCCTCAGGAAAGTTAGACAACTCGCTGCTTCCAAACTGTCCCCCAAAACAAGACCCTGTTTCAGGAGCTAAGTATTGAAGGGTAGCTCACACTGTCCTATCTTCAACCACCTTCACTTGTGACCCCTTTGCCTACGACCCTTCCCATTGCCTCGAATCACGGCCCGTCTCTGCCTTAGCCCCTGTACCACATTGTCCTATTGAGTTCGAAACCATCTCATCTTTCGAGAACTCCATTTCTTAGAAGACACGCCCTGAGCCTTCGAGCTACAGTTGAAAGAGGGATTCAGGAAGGGCTGGTGTCTCGGGGCATGCTTCTGACCCTGCTGTGACTCACAGGTGCTCTGTGNACTTAAATTTTAATTTAAGATAATGCATAATTTTTCTTAGCAAAATTCTGTCTGGTTTTAACTGGGCAGCCTGTATTCATGTATCTGGGTACTGGCAACCCCAGTCCTGGGCTGGGTGGGTGGCGGTGAACCTGAAGCCTCTGTTTACATCTAACCTTTATCTCAATTCATCCGGGTTCCCACTTCTTTGAATGTTTTGTACTATCATAGCTAATGGCGCTATTACATCATTTATAGATAAACAAGCAGACAACTTTGGAGGGCGTGCTCATGATATAATTTTGCTGGCAGTGGCCCATGGTCATCGCACTTCGGGGGCTTCTGAGCGAGCAGGGATGCTTCCTGCTCGTGTGACTCTACCCCTGGTGAAGCGTAGCTGGAGGAAAGAATGTCAATTCAGCTCGGGCTCACCTCTAGGCTCCATGTCCTCGTGTGTGAATGGAGACAGCAGTTCATTCCTAGATAGGGTTATGGGGAAAACATCTGTATCATTGACCAGAGCCCATGGGAGAGGGTGGGTGTGCATTCTCTTCCCTTCCACTCCAGTCTCTAGGGAGTAGAAAGTGCGGAGGGTCCCCCCAGCACCACGAGTGAACCCCCCTCAAAGTGGGCCTTCTCTCCTTGACCTCGTGGTGCCTTCACTGGTGACTCACTCACAGGTCACACTGTTTGTGTCTGGAGAGTCAGAGCGCCCTGCCCTGTGGTTTCAGTTCACATGGGGTTCGGTGACATGGTTTTGTTTTCGCTTTGGTTTATCGTGTGAGTTTCCATCCTTCCTCTCTTTTGTACCTGCTGTTCTTGTGAAACTCTGGGGATTCATTTGAAATCGTCCACTGAACCACTGAACAGCCACTGCTGGGACTGCCGTGGTTCACAGTAAGAGCAAGGGGGCTCCCCGTCGTGGCGTCCATTCAGGCTGTGGCTGCGTCCTGGGCGGCGTCCCGGAGACGGGAAGGGCAGGGTCTTGGCTTCTGGGAGAACAGAATGAGCCTCCTTACTGTCTCCCAGGTACACCCTGCCTGCCCCGGCCCACAGCCTTACCCCCAAGCTCACGAACAGGAAGTGAACTGTACCGGCCACCTTTCTCCTTGCAGGAGACATGAGCATCATCGTTGTGAGGGTGCCGTCGCAGTTCCAAAGCCTTGCTGCTACGTGGCAAGTCGGTCCCTGATTCTCATCTATTCCCAGGGCAAGGCGGCGGCTGCTAAAAGGAGGGCCACTCTTCCTGCCCAGGAGACCAAAGCGTGTCTCCTCTCTCTGCTTGTAAGATGGTCGTCATGAGTTGAGCAGAGAACAATGGCCCAACCCCTGCTTGTCACTCAGAGGCCAGAATTCCCATCTTCTGTCCTTGTAAAAAGGAAACCGTATTTTCTACCATTCATTCATTCATTCATTCATTCACTCATTCATTCAGCAACAAAGCTTTTCTGGGGATCCACTCCATGCACATCTTTCCCTGTGCTACACAAATGAGATACTAAGTGATTAAGACTTGGTAGCTGCCCTCAAGAAGCAACATGTAGAGGAGATATCAGAAAAGTAAGAGATGTTTTGAAGGTGGTGTGATAAATATCGAGGTACAGAAAGCAGCATGTGCTGTCAGAGCATTATAAAGGAGTATTAGACACAGATAAGGTGATAGATACTTCAGTTGGGCTTTGAGGCCTGAGTAGGAGTTTGCTAAAAGAAGAAGGGGTTTATGGGACACCTGGGTGGCTCAGTTGGTTAAAATCTGAGTTTGGCTCAGGTCATGATCTCGCAACTTGACACCTCAGAGACTGGAGCCTGCTTTGGATACTCTCTCTGTGTGTGTGTCTCTCTCTGTGTCTCTCTTTCTCTCTCTGTCTCTCTCTCTCTCTCTCTCTCTGTCCCACCACCATTCCCACTCTCTGTCTCTCAAAATAAATAAACATTAAAAAAGAAAAGAAAAGTGTTTTAAAAAAAGAAGCAGAAGAAGAAGAGGTTTGGCAAAAAGATAGTAAACTGAAGGAACAGGAAGTGTAACTCAAAACTGCAGGCTGGGTCTGAGAAGCTGACCATGATTTTTAGTTCGTATTTATTTGTTGATTCTGAGTAGCTGCCTGAGCATCGTGCGCCGAGGAGGCAAGAAGGGCCAGCTGAGGAAGGGGCTGTGGGCTACACTGCCTTTCTAGTACCTGAATGCAACGTGGAAAGTATGAATTACAAAGGAGATAAAAAGTAAAACTGGCTTCTCAGCCTGAGAACCCACATGATGACTTGACTGAAGTCATCAGGTGAGGAAAGAAGAACAAAACTCACATTTTTCTCAGAGCGCTAGCAGCCCCCAGCTTCCTGCCGCACCAGGTCTCAGCTCCTCTGTCTGATACACGCCCTGCCTGCCCTGACCCGCTATCGCCCAACGTCTGACTTCCCAGCCTCTGCTCCCAAGTGCATGCCATTTATTAGGTGCTGCCCAGTGAGCCCTGCCGTTTGCGCTTTATTGACGGAGAAACTGGGGTCCCCGGAGGTTAAGAACTTACCTAAAGGAGACAGAGCCAGTTCCGAGTGGAGTTTGGACTTGAACCTGCTTCTCTTTGTGGAAGCCAGGCTCTTTCCTGGAAGAACCCAGCCTCATGGCACTTGATCAGCTGCTGTGGAGGGACTGATAACAATCAAGTCTTTCAGCGAGCGTTGGGCTGAGCCCGGCTCTTCCCCTACTCTCCCTGCCATCCAGTTCCAAGCCCGGGTTTCCAAGGCTTCATGCCATGGGCACTTGGCTTTGAGAAAAATGAGCTTATTTTTCATTCTGGTTGCCAGTCTTCCCGTGTATCACGGCCATTATCCCCTCCTTGCTCATGATTGAGCTGGGTGCGAAAATGCACATCGTGAAGGGACCTCATTTTAATGCTCAGTGTTGGGGGGGGTCACGCCACAGAGGGGTTTGTGGGAGTCTTCCCTCTTTGACTCTTTTCCTTGGATCGGCTTGGAAATGTAGCATTTTAAAGACTTTCTTGGCTGGAGGATTTTTTATTGTAAACATAAAACATTCATTGAAACATTAAACATTTTACAGCTGCTTTTCAGCACATAAATTTTCATAAACACCCACCCCCTCACTGCCACACCCTTCTCATGTCGTTTTCCTTCCTCCCCCCCCTCTGCTCCTCCTCCTCCTTCCTCTTCCTTTCCCCTCAAACAGTTCCAAGACCAAAGCCGAGAGTGGGAGGGTAGGGGGCTCCGCTGCTGATAAACTGTAACAGGCGACGCAGGTCATCCGGGTTGGAAAAGCACACTGCGTGTCAGCCCAGTGGAGAATGACGAAGCTCTGCCAAGCAAAAGAAAGCTCCTGCTCCAATCAGCCTTGGCCTGCGCCACTGTGAGGCGAAGCCTATGCCAGGCCTGAGGAGGCTACTGGGCCTGCCTCACATGGGTCTCCTCTCCCAGCCAGAGTCGCAGGAAGGCTGACTCGGAGAAAGCCAGAAGACCCGGGAGGACCAGAGTTAAGGTGAAACGAGCCAGCGTGTGGTTCGTCAAGGGCCTTCTTTCATGGGATGACCCATGCGTGGCGTGGCTACTGGTTAAAGCCAAGTCCACCAGAAAGTTGGCCTAGTTTGGTCCAGAATAGGGCAGGGTGAGCCTGCTCAGAGACGAGGGTGAAAGTAGATGGAGGGGTGGAAGTCAAAAACCTGCTAAGCTTTGCCCCTGATGGGTACTTGGGGAAAGCAAACCAGTTTCCTATGTTAACATGGATTCTTTGGCCCAGTCGCAGCCTATGGTAGTAATGCTACTACTGCCCTTGCCATGGGCTCAGGGTGGGTGGTGTGAACTTCCTGGCTACTGGATTTTTGGCCCTGGTCATGTGGTTCTCTTTTGCTTATGAGGATGTCAGCCAACACAATGTGAGCAGAGTCTTGAAATGTACTTGCATGACTAGGTTTCCCTCCTTACACTTCTCTCATGGCCGGTGTGTCTCTGCAGCTTGAGCCCCAGAAGGAGACACGTTAAGCAAACCTGGAACCAAGTTCATGCCCAGTCAATATCAGCCAAGCCCAATCCAGCCCCTAGACTTCTAGTGACTTTGTGTTCCACTTAGGGTAAAAATACATATTTTCTACCAGGGCCTACACATCCTGCAGATTTGAACCCCTGCCTTCCTCTCAGACTCTGTTTCTTCCAGTGTGCAGTCTTGCCAATTGCCCTTGAGCCACTCTCATCTTCTTTATATTCCTTGGGCACACAAAGCCTCAACACACAAAGCCTCAGGGCCTTTGCACACATTGTTGTTGGTTTTTTGTTTTTTTTTTTTGTTTTTTTTTTTTGCCCAGAAAGGGCCATGGCCCGTTCTTTCTAATCCTTCTGGCTCGGATTAAATATCACTTCCTCAGAGGCCTACCTTGACCACTCTGTCTATATAAAAGCAATAACAGTAATCATCATTTCCCATTTGCTTATATGTGCCAGACCGTGTTCTTGGCGTGTCATAACAGCCCTATGAGACAGCTCCTATCTGTCCCCCTAGTGTCCAGCTGAGGCTCTGAGGTTCAGAGAGGCTTGGTATGTTGTCCATGTCACCCATATAGGAAATGATGGAATTGGATTCAAACCCTCTTCCTCTCTACCCACTCTATTTCTTTTCTTCTGAGCACTTCCCACTTTCTGAATATGTGTGCATCCGTTTCTTCCTTTACCATCTGTGTCTCCTTCCGTAGTCTGTGAGCCCCTGAACTTGCAAAGCTTACAGGGAGGCTGTGTGGACACAGCCGGCAGATTTTCCAACATCTTAGTCCTCGTTCTGTCTCCAGCCCCTTCTGTGACCGAGGATAGGTTGCATCCATTCTGTTGGCCTCAGTTTCCCTACCTGTCAGCGAGGGGCTTGTCCTTGATCTCTTGGGTCTCCCTAAGACTGGCGATGCCATGGTTCTCAGAGAATCTGTGGCCAAATAGCAGGCCTTCAGGACAGCTCTGACAACCAGTGGCCCGGGGAGTTCTCCGTCTGTCTGCACCAAAAGGATAAACCTGGTCATGGCACTTGGGTTCTGCAGACCCTAGAGGGATGACAGAAGAGTTCTCCGACTGTCACACAGTTCATTTTTCCACAGGCTCTGCTGTTCCTCTCACAGACCTGAGCCATTCATTCTTGCATCTAACATTTATCCAGTTCACCCCATGTCCTGGGCTGTGTGTGGATCTCCTAAGGTACAAAGGTCAGCAGATCTAGGGCGGAGTGGCCACTCGATACATATTTGATGAATGAATCTTGTCTCCACCCTACAAGCGGCCCATCACCAATATCTATACGAGAGCCCCAAAGATGACACACACACAATTAGGGCTGTCCAGCGGTAGAAGTGCTGATGTGTTTTTGGGCCGCCATTCAATCATTTCCATCTCCAGCATTTCCCGGGCATCCCTCCATGTCAAGCCCTGGGGATACAGAGTTAAATCACCGAGGAGAAGCTGAACCCAGCCATGCTGCCTGTAAAGTTCACCTCTTGGCTCCCTCCCTCTAGTCTCATTAGGGTCTTGCCCCATCTCGGCAATAGGCCGACCATCTACATTACCATCCAAGACCCCAGCTCTAATTACAGTGCAGCCACGATCAACATGCCCCAACTGGTGTGCAGATGGCAGCTGCATGAAATCACTAGGCGCAGATAGGAATCAACAAGGGAGATTAGGTAAGGTGCTTATTTGAGGGGCTGTCAGGGCCCGTGGCAAGAGAGTTCCCTCGGGCTCGAGGCATGCCCTCCGCAGCCTTTTTCGTGCGCGCTCAGATTACACTGCTCGGTGATATTCCATCTGCATGCACCTTGCCCTCTGACACGGCAAACACGGATGCTGCCAAAACCATTGTAAAGCCGTATATCTTAAGTAGGGAGGAGCATCTTCTTTTTTTTGGGGGGGGGGGAGGGAATTAATTTTCAAAGCAGGCTGACACCTGGTCTCCTGTTTCTCCTCGGAATCAAATGATTCATCTTTATACCCCTAGGCCAAAGTGAAATTCGAACCTGGGCGAAACCTGGGACTATTTGTAGCAGTGGGATCAGAGAAATTAGCCAAGTGTATTCTAAAATTATCAGTTGCTGATCACACGGCCTAGGTGTGTTTGAGGGCTTGTGGGGGGGGGCAGGAGGGGGGTCTCAAGCTGTGGCTGGCTGGCCCTTCGCAACCAAAGGCTGCTTGCATGGATGAGCAAATGCAGAACAGCCGTGCTTTTGTGGGGTAGCTGCTGTCTGAATGTTATGTATGCATCATATGTAGATTACCGTCAAGTCCTTACAGCTACGGGCAAAACAGACAGTATCCCCATTTTACAGATGAGGAAAGAGAACCCCAGAGAAGTTAAAGCCTCTGCCCTACAGGAAAGGGGGGAAAACTAGAATTTTAAAAGAGTTAAAATGACAAACATTGAAATGTTAAAAAAAAAAAAAGAAGAAGAAGAAGAAGAACTCCACATAGGCTATTAGATTAAAATGACTATTTTAAGGTTAAAAAAAAGAAAGACCAAACAACACTCAAAATTGAGTTTTGATTCTGGTGGTAGAATAGTAGATCATAACAAAATACTCAATTTTTTTTTAATGCTAGGAGTATGCATAATAGTTAAGAATAGATATAAAAATATACTTTAAGATGTATTTATAGTCATAAGATAAAAATAAAGGTGGGAAGTACATCATCTATGAATGATAATGAAGCATGAATTCTGCTAAAGGAAATGTTTGCTGGTGTAGGTGAGAAATAGCTAAGAAGGAGAAACTGCCGATCTTAAGAAAGGTGTAATATATTATATATCTGTGAAAATGGACCAAATAGATTGCCTCCATTAAAGTCGTATTGGATGTTGGGAGTCTCAGTTTCCTTGGATTGCAACTGTACTTCCTATATTTAACCAGGCTTTTTACAAACAATGCCTCTTAACCCCTCAAGCTGACAGCCACACCCTAGGTGTTTATTTAATATGGAGCTTGGCTTTCTTCACTTTGAGGGTCCTCAAAATAGACAGAAGACCAGAAGGTAGCCTTTTAAAAGTCTGCCGTTTACCTGGTCAAACGCTTTGGGCAGAGTGACTGAGGTGGCCCCCTTTTCCTTTATTTTCTTTCCTTCAGCAGTCAACAGACCAAAATGGACCAAATCAAGAGTAAACTAAGACAGCATATGGAAAGCATTTCTAAAAGTCCTTTCCATGTCTTACCACCTAGGAAAAAGAAAGAAAACAAACAAGAAGAGAAAAATGAGCAATTATTTCTCTATGATTGTGTAAATCTCTGCAGAGTTCAGCTGTGCCCTTAGCCAGAGAGAGGAAGAGAATTAATCCACTGCCCAGTGATCGTGTGATCTCCACTTAATCCCTACCCGAGCTACAGTTCCTCTGAAGGACCAATATGCCAAACACAAAATTCTGTAGCTGTTCAGTCTCTCAGTTAGAGCTGTGAGAAGTGGGTATTGCCAGGACCCCCTAGTTATGTGACCTGAAAAGAAAAGTCCCATCAGGGCCAGAAGGTGCCACTTCGAACAAAGGGAGAAAAGAGGAGAGCTCCTTCAAACAGTGGACACCACACTTTCCCGCAAAAAAGTAGACTTAAAGTGACTCAAAACGGGATAGCACAGTACATAGAAAAGACAATTGGACATATTTACTTTGTGTTTTGAACAACATATCGGAAACTAACTTGAACCAAAAAATGAGATATGTTTACCAGGAACATAGATAAATTATTTTTGTCAACCAGCATTAAATCCAACTGGGTTTCTTGGGACTATTTAAAACAAAAGTTCTCTTTAACCGATTAGAAAAAAAAAAACATGCATGTATAGGGACAAGCTTTTATCCTGCAATATAATTCTAAGAATTAGTCAGGTAAGCCCTTATTTATTAAAAATTTAAAAAAAACTTTGAAGTCTCTTACAGTATCTTAGCATATTTAGACACACAATCTTAGAATAGAGTTTACTAAAGATGACAGAACAGTCTTCTACCAGTCATGCCTGCCTCATATTTAGCATGAGTAAAGATAGAGGGTAATAATAAATTATAAGTTAAAGAAGCCCTTTCTGCAAAGAGTTAAATATATATATAGGCTTAGTTGTTTCCAGCATGATAGCATAGGGGATTGAAATGAGAGAGAGCAGGGGAAGAGGGAAGGAAGGAAAGAAGGAAGAAAGACAAGACTAGAAAGAAATGAACATGTTTTAGAATACAACTCGGGTCAAAGCATCACCGAAATGAAAATGAATAACCTGGCTGACCCTCATCTCTGTCCCCCCTACTTGGAAGTGGGCTGTCAGAACATCTCTGAAGAAAATCAGCATTTCTATTTCAAAAAAGAAGGAAGAGGAGGGGGAGAGAAGCCGAGAACAAGAGCGGACACAGAATCCACTTAAGGAAATGAATGCAAATTCTGGTCTTGATCCCTTAGAACACATGAAGACCAAGTCTTGCCCATCCGCTGTCTCAATCCTTAGAATCAAATCCCATCATCTCTCCTACAACACCTGCCATTGAGGGGCTCGCTTGGACATACAACTAAAAATATACCTTTAAGTACGTGAGTGACTTGAAGGCTTAATAAATGTTACAGAATAGTTTTCATGGATGTGTTGGGGGAAAATCAGATTAACACAAGACAGTTTTTTCTAATATAATTTAGTTAACAAGCGCAACAGATTTTTAAGCCCACTCCTAAATAATGATAGAACTCTGTAAGATAAACATATTTGCCTCTTATTGTCCCATGATAATAACCATCTTAGTTAACATTTATGGAGCCCTTACTATATGCTCAGGGCAATGTATACGCATTATCTTACTTAATCTTCACGACAACTTTATGAGATAAGAGGCACTCAATACATTCAATCACATAATTATTGAAATGGGCTGGTGAGCCAGCCTAGCTCATGGGCCAGAAATTCCAGGGGTCAGGCTCTCTGATCCAAATGTATCCCGGTCCCAGCATGGTGATGCCACCTGGGAGCACCTAGCTATGTGCTCCAGCTGATATATCACTAGGGATAGTACTGAGCCCTTTCATTGCTGGTTCTTCCAGGACAGTGGCAGTGATTGCACGAACCCCCCAGAATCTCATTTTATCAGCCAGATGGACAGAGAATGAGCAGAAGGAATATTGGGGTCAGGGGGACCATCTACCTCTGTTCCTCAAGATTCTCCATGACTGTGTTTATCACCGCGAGTATTATTGTAGAATTCTACTGTATTATATCCTCCTTTTTACAGATGAGAAAGATGTAAGAAAGCCTCGAGTTGAAGGGACTTTTCCAAGGTCACATGCTTTATCAATGGCAGAGAGAGACGAAATCTGTCTAATGCAATCCAACTTATCCATCTCAAGAAGAGAGAGATGCCAAAGGAGAATGATTATTAAATTATCACTAATGTGAACCCTTGTAATTACTCTCATAATTTCCTTTAGGCTTATCCCATAGGGCATTGTTAAGCATTATTAGATTGTGATTCAAATGGATTTGGCCAGGCATTTCTCTTTTGCTTGGTGGCAGCTTTTTCTCTGGAGGGCTTGGCCTCTGGAGAAACTACCTTCCCTGTATCCATTTGGATATGAAACTCTTCCCTTCCCAACATTTGGGCTTCCTTCATCTGGTAAGCACTCAGTGGCTCCAGGGGAGAATACATCCATTCAGGCTGATTTCAGACAGCCTAGGATCAGTGTATTAGTTGTTGAGTACCCAACTAGTTGGTAAGTCATGTTCATTGGTTGGATGAATACAGGAATGACCAAGTCGTTAAGGCTTCTTAGGTTAGTATTTTGATGAAGCTGGCACTGGATGCAAAAACCAAAGTTCTCATTATACATACCAGTTTCTTTCAATCCCTTCCTGGATTCCATGTTCTAAGATTTTCTTTCTCTACAAATAAATGGTATTTATTAAATAAAAATGCATTTTCTTATCTATCAACCAGTGTAACAGCCTTGGGATTTTTTAAAGCAATCTCCCTTTGCACGCCCTTTATTTTCTTCCCCACCCAGCTTTATAAAGGAGAAGTGACACATAAAATGGTATATATTTAAGTGTACATGACGATTTGATATGCGTATACATTATAACTGATTGCCACAATCAAGTTAATTAAATTAACACGCACTCATCACTTCACTTAGTGGGTTTTTTTTTTTTTTAATTTTACTGGTGAGAAAGCTTGAGATCTACTCTCTTAGCAAGTTTCGCGGATAAAATAGTGTTATTACATAATGTACATTAGCTCACTAGAGTGTATTCATCTTCTAACTGAAATTTGATACCCTTTGACCTACATCTCCCCATTTCCTGACCCCCACCCCACCTTTAGCAACTGCCCTTCTCCTCTCTGTTTCTATGAGTTCAACTTGCTCTGCTCCCTACCTCCCTCTCTCTTTTTCATGTCTGGCTTATTTCTACTTATAGATGTTTTAATTATATACAAAAGCATGGAGACTGGGCATTTTAATTAGTGAGCAAAGCCTTGACACAAATAAATGTACCGTTTTGGATATGTTTTTCAAATTAGAAAAAAGAGATCTTGCCCTCATTACCAGGACCTTGAGTTTGGCAAATGTGGATGAGAAGGTCTCTCAGGTCCTTTTTATAGAGCTGAGCCATCCTGACTGGGAGCTGCACTCACCCACCCCACGGGTAATAACCCTCTCACAGTCTGTGCTGTGTCCCTTGTCTGCTGGGCTGAGGCTGCTGTGCCCAGGGTGAGGTGCTCTCCAGAAATAGCTCCCCGTTTATACTATCAAAGAATACACTCGCAAAAAGGAGGCCTCTCTTCAAAGGACCTAATCCCAGGCTTTTGACTAAAGAGTCTTAGACATTTGCCAAAGGTGATAAAGAACCCAGTTGGTGTTTTGGGTAAAGCAGGACTTGCCCCTGTACCCTTGGACCATGTCCTTCTACACTGGGATGATGGGGCCTTACGGTACTAATCGTATTAAGGCTGCAAGATGATGTGGAAAGAGCAGGGACATTCTGCACCCAGTACCTACGAGGATGACCATACTGGTGTCAGAATATTAAATACTTCCACCCCATTCAATAATAGTCCTGCCCCAAGCCTGTGAGGTGCCCACACACCACTGGGATTCCCGAGTGATTCATCACCTGAAGGAGTCATGCCTGCTTTCATGGAGGAGGGACATGCTCCCAGGACATGACCAGTGTCCATTCAAATTGGCCAGTGACAGTGGTTATATACATTCAGTGTCACCCCTAATAAAGATTGTAGGAATAATGGCCAAAACATACCTGGCTCCAGTCCCAACTCTGTCATTTAATGACCTCAGGACCTCAAGTCACTTCCCCAAGTCTTTTCTCCTCTTTATATTAGTCGTATTAATAATTATTACAACACCACGGGATTCCTCCCAGGACTACATGATGAGAAAAACACGTGCCAGGAGTAACAGATTTCTGATATCTCATGTATCTGTAAGAAATGGTGGCCCTTAAATTGGATGACAAAATCTGACTGGGAGAAGAGAGCCTCACAAGTGAAATCTTGGGCATGAATGAGAAAGGAGTATCGGGACTTGCCCCTTGCTCGGCCACCTGCCTGCAGAAGGGAAGACTGGGAGAGTGTGGAGTTGGCCACATAGGAACCTTGAACTTGTGGTATGAACCACCTTGACAAATAAGGGTCTTTGGGCACATGGCACATTTCCCCCTTTTCCAGGTGGCCCCATTGCTTAAAGTGCAAAGCAGATGTCATGTTTTGGGAACAATGTTGTTCACGCTTAACACTTAGTTTATTAATGAATTTGAAACAAAGAAAAGCCAATAAAATGAGCGGCCTTGGGAGCCAGAGTAAAGGCAGTTGAGAAAGCACAGCCCTCCATGTGACTCTCAGACACTATTTAGGAAGCTCTGCACTGTGCTCGGTCTAGGGTTCTGAAAAAAGATTAGTTAGGCAGTAGTTTACCTTAGATCATTACAAGATGGGCTTTAGCCAAAACAGACTGTCAAACCGAAGAGAAAAGTTGGGGGAGGGGTTATTTTTCATGTTCTGAGAGTTCTTTGCCTTGATATTCCCCACAGGCGTTTAGTTAGTTATTGGCACTTTGTGCGATAGAGTAAACTTGAGAATTAGTAATGCCGCTCAGTTTCACCCTGTTTCCTAAGTCTTTCTTCCATGAAACTACAGTTAAACAACTGCTGTACCTAGCTTTAAAGTAGTAGACCAGGAACCAAATATAGTTTATGGGAAGTGGACTCCATGTTCTTAGTTCTTGGTAGTCTTCTCCTTTGCTGAGTAGTCCTGACCTCTGTAACCAGCGGGGTGTTTCAGAAATCAGCATGTGTAGCTTCTGAGGCAAGGCCATCAGAGACCTTGAAGCTTCTGCCCTGCTCTGCCTGGGATCATTCACTTGGGGAGAAGCCAGCCACCATGTTGTAAGAGTGCTCAAGCAGCCCTGTGGAGAGGCATTGGGGGCCTCCTGCCAATAGCTGTGTGAGGAAACCGTCTCAGAAGCTGATTTTCCAGCCCTAGCCAAGCCTTCAAGTAATTGCAGACCCAGATGTTAGTCTTTTCTTGAGCTATGTTTGAGACTCTGAGCCAAGAACCACCAAACTGAACCGCTCCCAAATTCCTGACCCACAGAATTGTGTGAGATAAGCAATGTCTATGATTGTTTCAGCCCACTTAGTTTTGGGACAACTTGTTATGCAGCAACAGATACCTAATACAACTGGAAAAGCTAATCTTTAGCCACCCATTCAGGGTCCAAATTATTGACTCTTTATTCAGGGCTACTTAGTTCCAAGTGAATGAAAAATGAGTTGAATCTGAGGTCTCTCCCCGTCCCCAATGTTAGAGTGAGATTCGCATTGGCAAGTGTGACTTTATCAGACAGCATCCACTGCTTCTGGCCCTCTTCCCTAATCGGTTTGTGGTGTGATGTGCTGGTATGGCAAAACCATCCAGAACCCTGGCTGCATGGGCTTGTGAGACTGCACGTTTTATAGATTGTCGAGGTTTAACCGTTTAACAAATAGTTGGGCTAATCCTTTAAGAGGGCTGTATTATAAATATGTAAATTTATTTTGGCATATGTCTTTCTAAAATGTACCACCTGCTTCCCTGCCTTCCCCAACAGAGCACATTTCGCAGCCCTGAAGACTCCAGATTACCATTATTGTGAGGTCTGAAATATGACCATGAAAGGCATAAGGTACACGCAGTATTGGGCAGACACACACCCTGTGGATGGCAGCCCTGGAGGCCTTCTCCATGTCTCTCTAATGCCAGCCTGCCACTGGGTCTTTAACTGATTCAGGAAGGGAAATATTCATAACCTCACAACCATCAGAGCTACGAGTCATGGCTGACTCTCTTACTGAATCGACCAGGCTGCTCCATTCCAAACTCTTGTCCTCTTCACCTTCACACTGTCCCCTGTTATTATCTAATTAACATTTAAAACATTTAGTATTTAATTAATATTGCCACTTATCTTTAGATCCATTCGTAATTTCATTAGCTTTGTTTTCAAAGGAAAATTTCCATCGCCATCATAAAGGGAAAACCAATATGATTGGCCAAAAATAGATAAGGGTAAAACTACATGCGGTGGAAACAGAACAGTGTTATCCATTCCAAGTAGCTTTGTTACCAGAGAAGATGCTGAGTGTCATCATGTTAATGGGAGTCAAGTGGCTCCCCAAAATTATGTGCTGTGGGGTCTGTGAGCCAGCTGCAGTCCCCTGTAGTTTTGAAGGCACCATTATGGCCTCCGATCAGAAACAGGCTTCCCCTAAGCGTGCTTCAGTTGTGACGGCAGTATCTTCTGACGTGCCAATGCCATTGTAAGTGCCATCTCCAGAGAGATCATCTGCCATGGCTCTCTCTTCTTATCTTGCTTTTCCCTGTCCTACAGCATGGACTTAAGAGCTCTGGCTTTGGTTCAAATCCTGTCTCCTCTCCTCACTGTGTGATTCTGAACCCATCGATAACAGGAGGTGATAGCATACACTCATCAGGTTGTTGTGAGGGTCAAGGGCGATGATGCATAGAAGACATTGACATTTGCTGTAAAGAGGCTATATCTCGTTGCCGTATTTGCATCACTAACTATTTGAAGATTTTGTTTCTGAGTTTTGGGAGAGAATCTTCTTCCCAGACCTGGGAATTTTCTTTTTTCAAAAAGGAAAGTAAAAAGTCCTTCTGCAGACAAAACCAGGGTCATACGTCAGGTGTGTTGAGTCCCCAGTTCCCCTTATCTCTTGCTGGAAGCTGACAATGGCCCCTCTATTTATGTGGATCACCACATTCCCACTTCTGATTTAAGACGGTGCAAGTTGGACACGGTTGCCAACAGGAGATCCCTGGCTGATCTGAGTGCACGTAACCATGAATGATGCTTAGTGGTGATTAAGGGAAGATAATGCAGACGTCTTACAGCAGGTTAGCTGGGAACCCATTTCGTGTAAATGCTGAGACATTTTGAAGGTGAGAAGGGAACTAACAAGGTGCCCAGCTCTATAAGAAATGAATTCCTAAGTGTATATTCCTAAGTGTACAAAACCAGGCACAGGGTACAGAAGACATTCTCCATTCCCATTCTTATCTCTCTTTGTTCCTTCTTCCTTCACTGTCACTGATGGTGGGGCACCTGTGGTAAACTAAGCCAGTGATGGTTTTGGCTCTGGTTTTGGTTTCCAACCCTCTTACACAACGTGTCATCTGGAGGTAATGGAGGAAGCCCACCAATGATTATGTCAGGCACTAACCTAGGTCCTCACTGAATCCTTACGACTAACTCTCCACAGAATTCCCATTCCATGAACAAGGAAATAGAAATGCAGGGAGGTTAAGCCACAGGCCAATGTCCATCCATTTGGAAGAGGCAAAACTGAAATTTGAACCCAAGATTGTATGTTCCTGTCCTTAGCTTCCTGTGGCCGCTGTAACAAATTACTACCAACTTTGTGGCTTAAAACAACACAGATTGATTCTCTTACAGTTCTGGAGGTCACACTTCGGAAATACGTCCAATGGAACTAAAAATCAAGTGTGTCAAGCGTGCTTCCTTCTGGAGGCTGAAGGGGAGAATCCATTCCTTCCATCTTCCAGATTCTAGAGGCTGCTGACATTCCTTGACTCATGGCCCCATTCCTCCATCCTCTATTCCCACCTTCACATCTCTCTGACTCTGACCTTCCTGACCCCCCCTTAAATACCCTGGTGATCCCCTTGGGCCCACCTGAGTAATTCAGGAGAACCTGTGCACCTCAAGATCTTTAACTTTACCCCATCCCCAAATCCCTTCTGACGTGTATCATATTCACAGGTTCTGGGGGATTAGGACATAGACACCTTTAGGGGGCACTATTCAGCCTCATCTACCCCACCACCACCAATCTCACACTTAGGAGGGGATGTCCACAATGGACCCGGGGTGTTATGTTGGCATTTCCCCTTCAAGAACACATACTTGCCCTTGTGTTTGGCCAAGAGCCAAGATCCTGGATTCAAGGTCAGACAGCTCCTCTCAAGCTCCTGGTTTCAGGGGACTGTTCCTGGCCTGGCAGGGTCCATGAGACTCTGGGAGGCACAACCCCTTGTAGCATGGGGAGCCTGATGGGCTCATGACAGCGTGTGATTATTTCTTGTTCTGTTTTTATACCAATTATTACACTTCTGTCCCAGAAAGGTTTTCAACTGTATTTATTACACTGCCACTCGAGAGGTTAAAGGACTCATCTTTTCCAGACTCAGTGTGTAGAGGGCCCTTAGCAGTACAGAAAGAGCAGCCTGTAAGACATTTGAGCTGCTTGTCTTTACTAAGCTGTTTGGATTTGCTCGGCCCAGTTCCCCACACATTTAAAAGACACAATAAGTTTTCAGGGAGAAGGCTTCTGCATTTAAATTTTTTGTTTAGTTTTGTTTACTTGTCGAATGCCCTCCTGGCTCCCGGACCAACAAACGTGCCCCTTGTCGCCAGGGAGAAGTTTGCGTTGGCTACATCTGCAGTTGGTCTGTTGTGTTTCCTTCTCCCCTCAGCCACCCCGGTACTTTCTCTGTGGTTTGTGGTGGGCTCACAGTCCTTGACCTCAGGACTCCCACTGGTGTAGCCGAGACCGGTTTGCCTGGAACGGCTCACACACGGGTTCCTGGTGACACCTGGGTCACCCTTGATTAGTCTGACAGGAAAGGCTGATCGCCTCCTTGGATTTGGATTTTGTCCCACCGCAGCCTCTCTTTTGTGGCACAAGATCATCTTCAGAATCGCACGTCCCTTGTTGGACTTAGGTCTCCACCTCCGCCTTGGTATGAAGAGAAAGATAACCGGGTACAAATGAGGGAAGGGAGCCCAGGGTAGGCCAACTAAACTCTACAGAGAAGATGAATCAACAAATGAACATCAAGAAAACCTCTCAGATTAAATGAACTTGACCCCTATTTGCTGTCCCAACTGTGCTGGCCTTTTCTCTCAACTTACCTGATTTACCCCCCTCCCCAAGGTGGGTCCAGTTGTTCTCATTTTATAGATCAGGAAACTGAGGCCAGAAGCAGTGGATCGATTTGCCCGAGATCGCAGAGTCGGCACTTTTTCAGCAAAGAGCCAAGAGCAGCTCTGCCCCTCGCCTCCCCCGCGGCCCACAGACCACCAGCGTCAGCGTCGCCTGGAAATACAGAGCCTCAGGCTGACCCCAGACCTGCTGAGTCAATCTGGGTTTTAACAAAATCTCTGGGTGACTTGCATGCACCTGCTAGCTAGGCATGCACGTGCCAGCTGTTTGCCTCCACCCCCACCTCCTCCTGAGCGGAGCAGACCGTCATCGGGTATCCCCCGTGCATGAAGCCTCAAGTGAGGCCACAAAGGCAGTAAGACCCGGGCCCCTGTCATGAGAAATTCAGAGCCTAAGGCAACAGACCACCAGCCCTGTGAGAGTGGCAGTACAGTAAAAACAGAAGTCACAGGGTGTTCACAGAGCACCGAGGGGGGCAGTTTACCAGGAAAACTATCTGTTGGAGCTTACTCTTAACCTGAGTGGGAGGCAATAACCCACTGTGGTCAAGAACAGCAGCTCTGGATTCGTATTGTCTGGTTTCAAGTCCTGGTTCTACTACTTCCCAGCTGTGTGATGTGGGGCAAGTTGCTTAACCTCTCTGGGCCTCAGTTTCTGTATCAGTTTCTATATCTGCACAACAAGCAAGTACTGTTACGGTTCTGGGGGATTATATGAGTACCTGCCTGTTGTGCAGATAAAATGAGATGATACTCGTGAGGGACCCACTGGGCTGCCCTCAGGTATTAATGAAGGCTGCCTATATAACAACCACAACAACAAAGGCTGGGAAGGGTTTTCCAGGCAGGGGGAGCACATGGAAGATTTCCATTCTACTGAAGAAGGTATTTGCCGAACATCTATTCTGTGCCAAGCACTATTCTAGGCTCTGAGGAATTTACAAAAACAGCTTCCTGCACATGAAGGCCTCACAGTCAAGGTCCAGGAAGCCATCCATCAGCTGACATCATTCATATGTTTATTACAAAGCTATGCATCTCCTTCTTAGTACTGCTTTAGCTGCATCCCACCTGTCCAAACAGGTGTATTGGTATTGCTGTATTTTCATTCTCAGCCATTCCACATATTTCCCGTGTGATTTCTTCTTTGACCTTCACATGTTGATTTTAACATTTACTCATTTCTGTTCAGCCCATCCGATACTCACTGAACACTTGCCTTGCACCAGGCAGTGTTGTAGGCACAGCTTCAGGCCTTCAGGAGCTCATCCTCCAAAGAGGCATCTGGCATCTAGTTAGGGGAGACAGATATGAAGTCTTTTTATATACAATACAAGAAGTCTCTGTTCCAAATTTCTCAGTCTCAGTTCTCTGACTCCCAAAGCATTTATCACTGGCTCAGTTGCTACTTTTAAAGTGAAGCCTTGTCCTGGTCACACTGTATTTCCAGCACCCAGCACTGTGCCCTGCACATAGTAGGTAATAAATATTTGGTCAACAAAGTTGTTCTGCGGTACCCGCACACTTTGTCTCAATTCTTTTCATTATTCTCTAAACGCATCTGAGTTTTGACTCATTTCTCCAATATTCAGTTCTGATATGCCCTAATATGTATTAGTTCACCCCATAGAACTGTCCTGCAAAGTGCTCGATGTCCTACATAGGATTGTGCAGACCCCAGCACCCCAAGACTCGTGTCTCTTTCCTTTGCCACCTTTGAGTCAGAGAAGCCCTTCTCTCCCTCTGCCTCCCATGCATCGTGGGCTGGGATGTACGTTTGGGCCTCTGTCCAGATCGTGCTTGGAGTGGCACCAGCTGCACAGGAAATGTGAAATATCTGCTCCAAAGGGTCCAGAAGTGGCACTGGGAGTGGGATCAGCTGGTGCTCCAGGATAAAAATCATTGCACCATCTTTCCTGAAAAGTCACTGGGCTTCTCCTGGACTCAGCAGTTTATGGGGGTGCCATATTGTTTTCAGTCTTCCGGCCCAAATGGGGCTGGGTGCTGTTAGACGGCTCCATGTTCCTGCCAAAAAGAGTCATTTCCGTGGGGCAGGAGGCCCCCCCCACCCGCTGCCCAGCCGGCATTGCCTTTCAGTCAGCATATTGGAACTTGGCAAGTCCCGATTTCTCTGGGAGCTTGACCTGAGATGCCTGCTCCTCCAGCGCCACTGGGCAGGCATTCTTGTCCGCTTGGTGGAAGGGAATTCATTCTTGTGGAGAGTTGCCCCTTTTGGGAGTGTGTTTGGAGGATCACAGCTGCCTCTGTCCAAATGAGTTACCTACTTCTCCAGAAATTGCACCTTCTTCCTTCTCCCTCCTGCATGGCCATCCCTCCCTTGCATCCTTCTTCCGTTTACTCAGTTGCCTATGGGTAGAAGGGTGGGTTTGAAAGCCATGCTACCTGCTTTGATTCCTTGCTCCTCCACATTACCCATGTTAACTTTGGACTAACTGCTTGAGTCTCTCTAAGCCTCAGTGCTCTCAACTGCAAAATGGGTGCCACGACTAGTTCCTACCTGGTGAGGTTGTGAGGATTTGATGCATTGATGTCCGCAGAGCGCTTGGCAGAGTGGTGAACGCCCTCCATGTGTCTGATCTCGTGCCATTGCTGTTCATCGCAGAGATTTATTCAGCTTACTCTGGCTATAGCAGCATCCTTAAAGAACTCCCTTTCACAAATGCAGGTGTTGAAGCATCTAAGTTGTGCCTTTAGGGCATAGATATCTTCTTCCTGAGGTGTATAAACACTGAAGGCTTTAAGAAAGAGTTAAATCAGGCAAAAGAGAGCTTTAGGAAATTCACTTTGGCAGTTGCGCCAAGGAGAGAAACCAGAGGCAAAAATCAACACTTCTGTAGGAAGAACTTGGATTTCTCACCAGCTTCTGGGTGAGGTCGATCCTTAGGACCCGTGGAGCCCACGGGCAGTTAGAGCTACACTAGACCATGCCCTGAATCCTTCTGCTGTGCCCCACCAGCCGGCACAAGGGGTCCCGCCCAGCCCACCTTCCACCTGATGCGCCTCTGCCATCAGTCGTTCTGCCTTCTTGGTATCTTTTATTCCTGTTCTAAATGGAGCTCTCTGCTGGTCACCAGTTGGGGGTTCTTTTCCTTGCTGTTGTTGTTCAGACATCTCACATCTCCAGGACTTTTTGTTCTGAGCCTTTCCATGGTGGGTAAGGACAGAGGCCAAGAGGTTGCCGTATTTGCATGCACACACACGTGTGCATGCGCGCAAACACACACATACACCCCATCCCCTGACAGTTGATGGGATGGGTGCTGTCCCGGCCAGCCTCCCCATGCCAGGTGCAGGAGATTAGACAGACTACATGCCTTCCCCCAGGCTATTTCCAGGCTATTCTAAAAAGGATTCCATCAGATAAACTTGAATCACTCGGGGTCTGGCAGAAAGCCCTCCTCTTCTTCACCTACTCCCAGCCACATGCCAGCCTTATGAAAACACGCAGAAGCTTCGTGAGTGAGCCATCTCCAAAACTTTAAGATGAGGAATCTAATTAATCAAGTTTGTTAGAGTCCTTTCTAACATGAGAGTAAACAGGCCTGGAGCAAAGGCCCAGCCAGCAATTTTATGAGGCAGGATGTAGATTTTTACATTCGTGCATATGGCCTCCATTGTTTGGTTGTGGTGGTAAAATGTACCCAATGCAAAAATTTCATTTTACTCATGGTCAAGTGTGTAAGGCAGTGGCATTAATTTTAGTCACAGTGTTGTGTCACAACAATCTATTTGTAAAGCTTTTTTTTTTTTAATCATCTCAAACACAAACTCAATGGGTTCATAAACCCATTGAACAAGTACCCTTTCTCCACTCCTGATGGTCCCCCGTAACCCCTCTGCTCATTGCTTCTGTGCACTTGCCTCTCCTAGATGTCACGTAAGTGCAGGCATACGGTATTGTCCTTCTGCATCCGTTTTATTTCATTCATGTGTTTAAGTTCTATCCATGTTGTAGCATGTATCAAAATTTCATTCTTTTCATGGCTGAATAGTATTCCAGTATATGTATATGTACCACATTTTGTTAACCTGTTCATCTACCGACGGCTGCTTGCATTGCCTCCACCTTGTCCATTGTGAATAATGTTGCTATCGTCATCAGATATCCGTCTGCATCCCTGCTTTCAGCTCTCTGGGAATCACACCTGGGAATCAAGTCTCCGGGTCACGTGGCAGTTGTAGGTCTAACCTTTTGAGAAACTGCCAAACTGTTTTCCACAACACTCATACCATTTCCCATTCCCACCAGCAATATCTCATTCTTCACAACCTCACCAACACTTGTTATTTTCCTTTTTTTAAATTACAACCCTCCTATTAATGGGAATTGAAGTGATAGCTCATTGTGACTTTGATTTGCATTTCTGTAAAACTGACTAATCATGTGGAGCATCTTTTCACGTGTTCATCTGCTGTTCATGTCTCTCCTTTGAAGAAAGTCACATCAATTTTGATAGTCAGGTGCTCTTTTTTTTTTTCTTCTTTCTTATTTTCTTTGGGTTCATGGCTGCATTTTAGCACCGTGAGTTTCTACTGTGCTAATTTCTTCCAGTCCTGCTTAGAATTTGAGGTAAAAAGAAAACAGTAATTGGAATAGACAGTTGTTATTTACATCAGGGGTTTGGTATTAAATACCCTTGTGCTCTTTCATTAGCTGTATTATATTCTTATTATGTGTTTTACTAGGTAATCGTAATTTTTGGCTTTGGGATTTTGTAGCTTTTTCTTCTTGGTTTATTTTGTGAGCAGACAAGGATGGCCAGTATGATTCCACAGCAACGGGGCCACAGCAGAAAAACAGTTGAAGGAGAATGAAATTGTAAGCAAAGCGAAAAATGATAGATGAGTCAACAAGCAAAAAAAAAAAAAAATCCTTTAGAGGTTTTCTAATCTCCAAATAGTTTTTCTTTATAATTTTCTGAGGTTATGAAATTAACTCAGGAGATTGGAGTGTAGTTCATTACTCTAATTGCTGAGCATTTTAATTATCAGGCGCATTTTATGCTTTTGTGAAATGCTCATTTCACAGCCTACCGGTAGGTCTTTTTGTAGAATGAGGAAGAGAATATTCACACCAGAAATTGAGCACTGACCCAGGCAGGGCTCTCCAATTCGAAGAGAAAGGAGGACGTCTATGAGCAGGAAGCCAGCCATGCCACCGTATCGTTGCGCCACATTGTTTCCTTTCTGTCTTGATCAGAATAAAAACAAGCAGCATACGTTCCAGATTCGGTCCCAAGATGCTTTATTTCCTCCTTCTGTCTCTGCTCATGTTGTTGTTGCTGTGTTTCTTTAAAGGAGTCGCAGGACAGGCCCAGGCTTTAGGCTCTGGCCCTGGATGGTAAGATATGTCAGGATTCCAAATAGTTGGAGGAAGGGTGGGATGGTTACATGGAAGTCACAGAAGATCTTCAGAGACTGATGACAGACTGTTGAGTGCATGCTTGCTACATGCCAGGCCCTGTTGGAAACCACGCGAAGCCACGTGGAGTTGGGGATCGCCATCCATTGCCTCCCTCCCTTCTTACCCACCCTTCTACCAAGATTTATCAAGTGCCTGTAACATGTCAAGCACACAGCAGCAAACAAAGTTGTAAATATAAACAGGGTCTTTAGTAAACTAGTGAGCACGGCAAAGTGTTTGCTTGCATTCTGTTACCGTGTCAGTTACGATTCAAGCAGGAAGCAAACTACCCAGGGATTTCAATGGGGAATATTTAATACAAGATCTAGTAACTACAATAAGGTATTATTGGCGACTAAGGGAATGCAGCCATGGAAGCAGCCACTAGTCCCGAAGGCTGAGGCAGCACAGCCAGTGGAGGAACAGATCAGGAAGAGGGGTTCCCACTCCCCAGGACTGGGGTCCAGCCTCCATGGTCCACGGGATGCAGTTTTCCCTGAGATCACATACAGGTGGGACTCACTAGGCGGGCTGCCCTGCAGGGTGCCGGGGAAGGTCGTGTATGGAAGGCGTTCTGCCGTGGAAGTTGCTGGAAATCAGCCACTAGTGGGGGTGATGTGCCAGGAAGTTGCCCTGGGTGGGGGTAGGAGCAGGCTGCCCATGGAGAGGGTGCTTCTGAGACCCAGAAACGTTCCTTCAGTGTCTCTCCCACGCCCTCTACTGGTGAAGCCTGACATGGTGCCCTGTGGAGAGGAGGAGAGGTGCCTTTGGGACAAGCAAGGGCCATGGTAGCTGAGTTTGGTGCTCAGAGGTAACCAAACCCTGGAAGACTGACACAGAGGCTAATAGGTAGAGTGCTAAGGCTAAGGAGGTTTGATGAGCTGTTTTACAGAGAATGTTCAGGGAAGGCCTTTCTGGAAAGGTGATGTTTGAACAGAGGCCTGAGGAAGTCACAGCTGCTGGCAGAGCATTCCAGGGAGAGGGAACAGCAGATGCAAAGGCCATGAGGTCAGAGCTGGCATGGCTTGCTTGAAGAACAGCAAGGAAGCCAGCTACCGCACAGTGGGTGCAGGTGAGGGGAAGAGGGGTTACCAGAGCAGACAGGCTAAGAGAGATGTCTTGAGCAGAGATGCTCCATGAGCTGACTTGCACTTCATAGGATCACTCTGGCCTCTGTGTCGCAAGTAGATTGGTGGGCAGTGAGGACAGAAGCAGTGACCCAATGAGGAGGCTACTGCAGTAATCCAAGGAGCAGATGAAGGGATGAAGGTGGCCTGAGTGAGAAAGAGCAATGGCGGCCTTGAGAAGGGGTTAGAGACTGGCTATAGTTGGAGGGTAGTTTTTCTAACGGATTGGAAGTGGAATGGAGAGAGAGGAGAGCATCCAACATGCTTGTATGACCTTGGCCTTGAGTGGCTAAATGAATGTAGTGGCCACCAAAACATTTGCTTGAAGAACCTCAGCGCCCAACATAAATACATGTTCAGAAGTGGTCCCCATTCTGTCTGGAGCCATGACAGTTTTCAGGATGGGTTGGGGGTGGGGTGACAGCCACACAGCGTTGTGGATGTAATTCATGTCACAGAGTTGTGCACTTAACACTGGTTAAAGTGGCAGATGTCACTCTTTGAAAATCTACCACAGAAGAATATTACAGAAATTGTGCTTTTTCCTTCTCAGTGCATCTCTTTAAGGGATTAACAATACACATGTGTTATTGGTACATGTGTTATTGGTCGTTGTGATATTTGCCGGGTCCCCCTCTGTAGAGTTACTCTCTTTCTCTTCATATGTAATAAGTACTTTGAAGGAGATTTTACCAAGAAGGGGTGCCTCTTACTGCCTCCATGGCTACTACCAGCTCCCCATGGGCTTCGAACAGCTGGGAATTAGGCATGTTCTTAGCCTAAGTCCCAGGTGGGAAACAGAGGCTCCGTGGAGTAGGTGATGTGCTCCTGGCTGCACAGCTAGCGAAGGGCTAGAATGAAAATTCCATGAGAGCCTAGCTTTTCAGCTGCTGCGCGCAGGTGGTGTTCATCCTAAGCCTGTGTGCACGTTGAATGTTAGGGCTGTGCGACGGAACCGGAACGTGTATTTTGTGAGTCCACACGTCATGCTCTTTCCTGTACCACTTCTGCCTCTCGGCCTGTCATTAATTAGCACTGCGCCTCCCTCAGATTTCAGGAATGTCCAGCTGTTTCCCAGCATGGAATGAACTGTCTCATGGCCCCACCCTCGACAAAGTCATTGGCCGCAGACAGACACCAGAATTTGGCTCTCCTCGTGACATTCCTCCCCTATTTCATACAGTGGGATGGCGGGGTACTTTGTCCTTCATGTTAGCTGAAGTTTTATGATACCGTGTTTATGGGAAAATGCTGTTACTATTCTTAGACCAGTGGCGGTTCTCACTTATTCATAGCTCCGTGCTTGTGGGTGGAAGGAGAAGTTATAATAGAGTGCAGGTGCCTCTCATTGTTTTCCGCTGCTCACTGGATAGTGTTTATTAAAAAGGAAATCACAGTGGTGTGTCTGGAGCTGAAGTCTGAACAAATAACCCAAAACGAGGAGTCCCAGGAAGGTGGGCAGAGGCAACAACAAAGAAAAGCAAAAACAAGTTTGAGCTAATTGGGATCAGGCAGTACTTTGCGGGTGAATTATGAATAGGGAGCTTGGCAGCAAAATAATTATTGTATTCAACCTTTGTTGGCATACTTCACATACTTTTACACAAAATCCAGAATCTGAATTTAACACATTTTATCCAGGCCTCTAGCGGAATTCGAAAACCTAATTCTGAAAGCATGCGGCTGAAATGAGATCCTTTCAAAACGTTTAAAACTGTGCATGGCCATGCTGGTGTCCACGTACACATCCCCCTTCATTTGTTCTTGTTTCTTGAAAAAAGCCGCCCCAGGTCCTCTGAGAAGAAGGGTCGGGGATGTCAGCTTAATGATAACCCACAACCCTCGGACCAACCGAAGGGTTGGGGATTTCAATTCAAAACGAGTTCTAAATTATGATAGGTGATGGAATCCATGGGGCCATGTCTGTAAGCTCTTCGGCCAGATTGTTGAGAGGCCATTGTGTGTGTGTGTGTGTGTGTGTGTGTGTGTGTGTGTGATGTACGTACACATGCCCGTGTGTACACGCTGTAGAAAAAGGCAGTTCCTGGTACGTGGCATTGTTCTGGACTGTGAGGTACCCCCAGGAGACTGTGCTTTCCTATCACATAGACATCCAACAAATCTATTTTCTCATTCAGCAAATATTTACTGCAGAGTACAAAGATAAATTGAATGTCACCCTTGCTCGTAAGCGCTCATGGTCTTGAGAGGGAGACAGATCCATGTACAACTAAATAGAATGCTGGGGTCATGTGCCGTAGCGGGCAAAGGAGCAGAGCACGGAGAGATCAATGCCTCCAGCACTGATAGGGAGTTGGGGAAGACTTCACCTAGGCGGCCACATTCCAAGTATGCCAGGAAGATAAATGGATTTTTGCTCCAATCAGAGAAGGGAGGGAAAGGGCTTTGCAGGCGGAGGCGAGCACATGAACCAGCCTAGGGAGCCTGGATGCATGGGACACATCCAGGGATCTGTGTGTCATCCTCATACCCAACCTCTCAGGTTCCCATGGGGAGAAGAACTCCAGGTGACACTAGAAAGATAGATAAGTCAGTGCATGGTGACACATTGCAGCCCTCACCTGAGACAGTAGGGAGCCATCTCGGGCTTCGGGGAAGAGTTGTGGCCTATGGCCAACTCCCTCCATCAAACCTGGTCATATTTTTGGAAACGTCTGGTCTTGAAATACCTCAATTCCTCTTGCTTCCCCAGCTCCCTGCCTTTCTCCTGCCTGTTCAGCGAACTGAAAGATATCAGAACTATATTCAGCCCTCTCCAGTAATATCACAAAGCAAAAATATCTCACGGCTTTGCAACTTATGAGTGTTTTGACTGATCACGGCAAAGCCTTTGAGAGTCACAGCATGTCATCCTCCCCGTGGGGTTCTCTGGCAGCTTTTTGATGAGTAAACCTGGGCCTGACTTTTACCCCAAAGTGATGATCTTTTGTGGCTTGTCTGCTCCAATAATTGAAATACCCAGACTCATGCCTCATCTCTTGTTGAAGTGGAGGAGTCACCGCAGCACCCTCCAGGGGGTCAAGGACATACACAGGTTTTGAGACTTCTCGCACCTACAGCCTCGGACGGGTGGGCTTATAACCTCCACCCTGCTCCAACCAGGAGGAATGACTTCCGGTGGCTCAGACGTAGGCCTTAGCAACACGGGGCTATCAGGCCTCACCCGCAGTGTGGCTGTCTACTGAGTTGGGTGTTATTATAAGCAGGTTTGTCTTCCCTTTCCACCTCTACCCTGTTTTTCTTTAGCCAGAAGAGCATTGGCATTCGGTCCACTGCTTTGTGCTGAGCCATGAGCAGACACGCACCTCTCTTTTGTTCTGGTCTTGCCGGGCGCTGGTGCATCACACCAGGAGCCTCCGTGGGAGCCTGAGTGACTCCTCCTGATGCAGGGTCAGTGGGTGGCCATCACTACTGTAACCACTGGACCAGCTGATGACACTCAATAGTTTCCTTGTTTACTTTTCTCAGGAGGACCCAGCTGTGCCCTATAGATGGTCTTGTGCCTATAGGAGAGCGACATGGCTAACTCTGAAAACCGTATCCTAGCTTCCAATCTGATGGGACCCTGGGAAGTAAAGGGGTTACGAGGGGTTGCACGGAGAGATGGGATCAGAGAAATGATCCCACACCCCCAGGACTTTGTGTGTGAGAATGTGGGCAAACAGCCACAACACAGACCATTTGCCTGACTCTCGCTGGACAGTGAGCACAGGGCTTGGGACCCTGGTGGCCAGAGCCAGGCTTCCCTGGGTTGAGTCTCGGCTGACACTTGCTCACTCTGTGACCTGCAGCAATTCAGACCTCCTGTTCTTCAGTTTTCTCATCTGTAAAATGAACATTCCATGAGTATTCCAAATACCTGTTACAAAGAGTGAATGTCATGACACGCAAGCATATCTGGCCAGTGGTACCTGGGAAATCTGGTCATACAGCTTGTTCAGGACCTGTAGTGTGCTGTGCAAAGATATGGGATCTTTATGAATCGAATAGATTTGGAGTCAGCGTGGGTGTTTATCTCACCAAATCCTAGTTTTTACACAGTGTGCGTGCTTTCAAATTTTACATGACACTTTAAGACAGATGTGAGGGAAATAGGGAAAATTGGGAGTGAAGGTAAGGTTAGGAAAGTCTCAGGGAGTATTTCATAAGGACCATTGTTTCTGGGCTTTGGAACCCAGCATGGGGTCCATCAGGCCAAGGTCCGCCCCATCCTCCCTTCCCTGTCTCCCCATCTGTTTGCTCAATAGTGCCATTGCCTCTGTGCCTTCCTATGTCCAACAGGACTTTCAGCAACGATGGAGATGTTCTCCATCTCCATTGCCCAGTACTGTAGCTGCAAGTAGCTCCTGAACCCCTGAAATGTGGCTAGTGTGACTGAGGGGCTAAAGGCTTAAATTAGTTCCCCTTAGATACTTTAGGCAGCCACCCATGGCTGGTGGCTGTCTTACTGGGCAGCACAGCTGAACCCTGGAAATACAGACCTAAAAGCATACCATGCCTGCTCATAAGGCACTCCTGGCCACACTGGGAGCCGCCATCTACATGGATAGAATATGGTATGATCTGCATTAGCATGAAGGCATGCACCAGGTGCTGGGAAGGCAGGGCAAAGTAGGGTCTAATTTTGCCAGGTTAGTCAAGGATGACTTCACAGAAGATTCTAGCACAGTACGCTGGCCTCTTCCTGAGGGCCTCCACTGAGGAGAGGATCATCATTTTTGCAAGTGCTGATTAGATGCCAGATACTGGGACACAATTCGTATGTGCTGTCACATTTGACCTTTGTGATTCCTTTGCCACCCATTCCGCAGATGGGAAGTCTGAGAGTTGATTGGTGACTCTCCCCCACGCCCAGCTGTCCAGTGACACAGCTTAGGGTAAAATTAAACCAAGGTTTGCCTGACTCTCAAGCCACCCCGGGCAGCCTATTTCTTCATTTACCCTCTGTGTCCTCCGTTTCCTTCATTGGATTCCTTACAGTGTTCTGGTGATTGGTGTCCACTGATATACCCCCATCTGTCCACACTTTGGCTGGTGCCAGATTTCACATAACTGGCTTCCTGCTCAGCAAGGAATGAGGTGACAGCAAGAACACAAACTAATAAATACAGCGGTATTTACATAATGTCGGACCTCCATGTGATTGATGTGTGTGTTGTTGACGAGGGTGTCACATGTTCGTGCTCTGATCCTGGTCTCAGTATGACTGTGAAGACGGGGCCAAGTCATTTCACAATTTGGGTGAGTGTTCCAAGCTTCTCAGAAGACCAACGCAATAGAAATTCAAGGTATGAAATTCAAGGTGCGGCCCCAGAGTCATTTTATTTAACAACTTCTATGCTTTGTTTTTTCAATATGTCAAATGAGAACATCACTCCCCTTCAGCGCCCACCCCCCATCACGTTGTGAGTGTTCAAGGAAGGTTTACAAGTTGGTTTGAAGGAAGACTTCTCTTGAAAAGCCGTGTGACCACGCCACTCACTTTTCTCAGCCCTGAGCTAGTTCAGTTCTGTTCATTGGAAGGAGCCACATTTTCTGGCTCATAGACCCTGGCGCCTCTTCTCAGCTCCAGGGCAGCCCTTCCAGGAAACACCCACATTTACCCAGCAGTGTGCAGTTCCCGTACGGTGGCACTTGACAGGGATACACTGTCCCCCACCTTGGCAGTCAACCCGCTTGACTCCTTCCAAATCCTTCTTCAGATTCTAGCCATTTTGGAGGTTTGACAGATCTGAAATTAAACCAATGAGCTCAGTCTACTTGTGGGATATTCTACCTGGAAGGGAATCACAGAGATCACACTATCACCTAAAATGATCTCTTCACATAGCCCACGATTGGCAAACACGAATGAGGCTCCAGCCCGTGTCATTTTTTAAAACTGAGCTATGAAGGCCCAGAAAAGGATGCTGCTGCTACTGCTGAGGAAGGCTAACATTAGTTGTTTGCTCTGTATGAGGCTCTGTGCTCAGCACTTTGCATAGATTATTTAATCCAAACAGGTCTATGAATAGAGTGTAGTATTATCTCCATTTTAAGGATGGGGAAACCAAAGATCAGAGAATGTTAGCAGATAGCCCTAGTTTGTGCAGCTAGGACATGATGGAGCTGAGGATCACACACAGTTGGTCTGATCCAGGAGCCTATTCTCTTAACTGGGATATAAGAGCCATTCTTGTCCCATGTGCTGGGTGGGTGGCAGAGGTGGGACCTGGATTGGGGCCCTCTGTTTGGACCATCACTGGCCCCATGGAAGGGATAGGGAAGGAGAAGTGTCTTTGGAATTGGCTGGTATAAAAAATACCAGCTCTACCCTTCTCTTGTAGATTAAAAGGGAGACTGGATTGCAGCATCAAGCAATGATGGGAAGCCACCGGACCAAGACTTTTTGAGTCTGATTGCATATCAGACTCGAATCTGCTATCAGTGTCTATGACCACCAGTGTCTATGGTCAGCAGGAGGTCAATAATCTTGCTGTTGTTTTTGCTGTTGTTGAAGTGAACTAATGATGTAGCCAGTGTTCTCAGTATTTCAAGTCCCTATCAGGCTTCTAGGGTCCCAGGGTCCTGAAGCCGAGGGCAAGGCTCTTCTTACCTGGATCTCCTCCTTCTCTCCAGTTCCTCTAGCAGTTGAAGCTTGCTGGGGCTTTCTTCCTCTCCCAAGACAAGACACACATAACATCAGTCTCTTAGCATTTCTGGAGCCTGGGAAATGGGAGCTAGGAAAAGGGGATCCAAGGGTTCCTGTCTTCCCTAGCTCAAGAAGCTAAGGCTACATCCATTCATTCATGAATTAATTGGTCCATTCATTCGCTGATTGATTTAATGATTGATTCATTAAGCTATCTTTTGGATGCTATGCTGAGCTAAGTACTGGAATAAAATAGCAAACAAGTCAAAAACAAAGGGCCCTTGCCTTTAGGGGACTTAAAAAACCTCGGAGGAAGAAGCCTGAGTAAGCTTCTTCAATTTACTTATTGAAGCCAATAAGTAAACAAGTAAAGATGCAAGACATAGAGAGACTGTGAGGAGAGAAATAAACAAATTAAAAGATGGAGGGGAGGAGGAAAGTCAGGGAAGACCTCTTTAAGGAGGTGATATTTGAACTGAAAGCCTAGGAATGAAAAACGAGCCTGCAGTTGGAGGGGCTGAATGACTGGAGGGGTGGGGAACATTCCAGGCAAGGTGAACCAACGTGCAAAGGCCCTGAGGCAAAGAGGAGCCTGGACAATGTGAGCCAGAGCAAAAATGGGGCCCGTGTGGCTGAAGCAGCGTGGGATGGGAGAGCACAGTGTAACCAGCTAGGACTTTATTCTAAAGGAATAAAGGAAGCCATTGAAAAGTTTTAAGCAGCAGAGTGACAGGATCGAAGGACATGTGTCAAAAGATCTGTCTGCCTTAGGGAGCGTGGGCTTAGAGGGCGATAGCAGAACTGGAACTGCATAGATGACTTGGAGCACGACCTCAGGGCCAGGCTGGAGACTGGACAGGCAAAGCAACTGTCCACACTCCTCTGCCACACCCTCCCCTTCTGGAGGAGTCGTTGCAGCTGCAACCATTCTGTGAAGACAGAATGTCCCAAGTTACCTGATAGCATTCTAAAGCCAAACAAATATGCTACCGTTTCTAAAAGGTAAATCAAGACAGGGAAATGATGACACATTCACCACAACCAAAGTGTTTGTTGATTACATAAGGACCCTTGGCTTGTTCCAAAGCCTACGTGTCTGGGACATCTTTAGTAGTGCTGGTAATTGGGCACTTGGCTAAAAACAGAGCTATTTTGGAAATTCTGCATCTCGATTTTAAACAGGTAGAAGGACAGGAAAGGGGAGCTGGGTTTAGAACTCAGAACTATGTATCCCACCTTGCTATCTACCAGCAGTGTTCCATCAGTCTCTGTCTACTCTCCCATCTCTGCAGCACCCTGGACATCCTTGCCAGCAGGGAGACCATGCTCATTCCAGGAACTGTTCTTATTTCATGACCAAATGTTACCAAGGTACAGGTGACATGGCCTCCTGAGGAACAATAGGTTAGACCCTGCTGCGTTGTGTGCTTCCTACTTAAAACATACTTATCTTTTTTCCCCTTATTTTATCTAAAAGTTGGGGCACCTGGGTGGCTTGGTTGAGCGTCCGACTTTCGCTTAGGTCATGATCTCTCGGTTCGTGGGTTCGAGCCCCGCGTCGGGCTCTGTGCTGACTGCCAGCTCAGAGCCTGGAGCCTGTTTCAGAGTCTGTGTCTCCCTCTCTCTCTGACCCTCCCCTGTTCACGCTGTCTCCCTCTCTCTCCCTCTCTCTCTCTCTCTCTCTCCTAGAAATAAATTTAAAAAAATTATCTAAAAGCCATTATTTAGCATTTTGCAAAAATAAATAGCATCTTCTAAATAAATATAATGATTATCATGATGATGGTGATGATGATGATGGTGGTGGTGGTGGTGTTAATGGTGGTGATGGTGATAATGGTAGTGACTATGATGTGATCATGGTGATGGTGGTGATAAAAATGGTGATGGCGAGGATGATGATGATGGTGATGATGGTAGTAATTGTGATGGTGGTGGTCATGGTGATCATGATGATGGTGGTTATAATGGTCATAGTGATGATGGTGGTGGTGCTGGTGATGATGATAGTGGTGGTGGTGAAATTGCTGATAACAGTGGTGATGGTGCTGCTGATAATTATGATAATAATAGTGATGGTTATGTTGAAGATGATGATGATATCAGTGGGTAACGTGTATTGAGCGCCCACTTTGCTCCATGAAATGTTCATGGCTCTTCAGATGTAATAGCTTTGAATTCTCACACCAATCCCATAAGATGAGTGCCACTTACCTCATTTTACATGAAAACCAAGGCAGAGGTTTCAAATATGGTTCCAAGGAATATAGTTCTGAAACGTGCTGTCTTAACCACCATCAAACTTTAGCGAATTCTTTTTCCTTTTTTGGAAAAAAAAAATGGTTGGGGCTCTTACATTTGGTAGCACGTGTAAATTGTCACCTTCACCTTCATTTATTTTATTTCAATTTCCTTCTTCTGACCTGTTTGCCTTCATCTTCACTCTCCACTCTTCACTGCCTCTTCGTGCCCTCCTTGAACAACCCAGCTACCTGCGATTTACTCTCTTAGACGTGTCTGCTTCTTGTTTTCAACTCTCTCCCAGTCACTGCTGCCCTTACCTTCAAGGTATGTGAGCTTTCCAATGAATTCTTCTTGCTCCCTGTCCATTTCCCTTCTTTTTTTGAGCACTGATTTTGCCACAGCCCCCTCCTCATCTATGGGACTACCCTTTTCCGTGGATGAGCATAGAGCATGGAGCTCATCCCTTTTATTCTGGAGTAATGCTTCTCACATTTGTATTCCGCAGCACTCCAGACATTCTAAATACTCTCCTAGTTTGGGAAGGAAAAGTCATCCAAACTGCTTTGTAATTGAATTCAAGAGTGATGGACCAAAAATTATTAATGCATTTCCTTCTCTCTGCCAGCTGAAGAGAGTTCCATGTTTATTTCACTTTCCAAATATAAAGCCCCATTAGCTTTTAGGGTTATTTCTTTCTAGTCTTTCTTTTCCATACCTTGTTTTGTTGTTGTTGTTATTCTTATTGTTGGGTATTTTTCTAGTTGTAATCATAATCATACTATATATGGAATTTTAAGGTATTTTTGACATTTCTAGAGCATTACAAAGGCTTCGTATACTGTATTCTGTGAAGATAGATATGATATAAGGCATGCTGTTTTTTTATGTTCCACTAAGGGGAAAACATTGTCAACTAAACAGTGTTACAAATCTCTCTTCTCTCAGAACTTATTATTACATTTCTCATTTTTTAAAAAAGATATTTTGACTTATTTAGTTGGAGAATTCATTCTATATCAGGTGGCCCTTTCCATGCCTTTCTGCAAATGTAGTGAATTTGATTACAATACTGAATCATTGCATGATCTTTCTGAAGGCATTTTAAATGTCAGTCAAACTCCACATGGATAGCACCAACCATGCACTATTTCCGCTGAAATGCAGAACATATCAGTTATCACCATGTAACAGGAAAAAAAAATAAAACACATCTCAAAATGGATGAAAGGTGGTCCATCATTTATGATGGCTGTAGGATAGGCAGGTATGTATGTGCCAGACTTAACTGTTCTCTTAATCAGCAAGTTTCTGTTAAACGTCTCTTACCATGTGTGTGGCACTATGCACTTCAGTACAGAGGATAGGCTAGTGGAGAGGGCCAGACACCGAAAGGGAGATGCGCTCTCGCACACACCATAGCAAAGAGAGAGAGGGGAGGAAGGAGTTTGTGCCTAGCATTCAGCTGTACTTTGTGGGAGCTCCTTCTGGGAGGCAGTTAGATGACTCTTCACCAAAGCCAGGGCCTCCAAATGAAAACTGGGACAGTCTGGAATTCTTTGCAGAGCTGATGAGCATGACATTGGGAGCCCTGGGACATTGGGAGAGGTGGGAGCCGCTATTTACTGTGGCCAATGATGTGCCAAGTATCCCCCATGGCTTTTACAAAGACATAAATATTGTTCTATAAATAAAAGTGATGGTGTTGGTGGTGGTCATCATGATCATGGCGATATCAGTGGGTAACATGTACTGAGCACCTGCTTTGCTCCATGCAATTTTCATGACACTTTATATGTAGTAATACATTTCACAAGGCCCTATACAAACAATGCCATCATTTTCTCCATATTACAGAGGAATCATGTAGCCGCACATTCCTCATCATAGGTAGATAATATTATCTTCCTTTTGTAGATGAGGAAACTTAAGGGTCAAAGAAGATAAGCTCAAGTTCACAGGCTAAAATGGAAGGCAAGTCACTCCTTTTGTGACCCTGATCAGACATAGCTTTCCACTTTACCCCACTGAAGCTAACAGGTAAAGAAGAGAAATCTGTGACTCCCTCCTGGCTTTTCTTCATCCAGGAGCCCTCAGGAGGCTGGTGAATGAAGTTCTTCACCATTTGGAGGTAGTGATGAGAGTACAGACTTCGGAGGTGAGCTGCTAGCCCTGTGTCTGTGAGCACATTATTTCCTCTCCCCAAGCCTCAGCTTCCTCATCTCCAAAGTGGCGATAAATAATAGCAACAGCCTCAGAGCTGCTGCAAAGATTAAATAAGATAGTACATACATAGCGTTAGGCTCTCAATCAGTGTTTGCCATTGGTATTGTTAGTTAACTGCTCTTAGCCAAGAGGTTTATGAGGTAGCAAGCCTAATGAACAGTTTGGAAGTAGGCTGCCTGAAATCTCCATTGGAAACCAGTGGCTTCAAGGTCAGCCTCAGACCTTGCACCTAATGACCAATGTCTGTCAGTCCCAAGGACTGCCAGAGAGTATGTGTGGCCGTAGGTACCCATGCATTCCCTTCACTGTCCAGCACCACCTCCTGACAAGCCTGAGGTCATACTCAGAGGCTAGGATGCCACATGAGTCAGTCTCATCCCCTGTCTGTGGCTGATCTGAGGGGCCCAGGGGTTAGTCTGGGCAGGATGGGCTGAGGAACATCATACCAGCTCCCAAACAGCACATGTGACAGCAGTGATTACAGCTAAGGAGAAGCTAAATTCTAGAGGCTTCTGCTGTCTCCAGGGAATACACTAATTGAGAAACAACATCCATAAAAAAATAATTCAATACTAGTGTGTGAAACTAAAAACAGTATTCAAGTGTGACTGGCTGTTTCTAAGCAATATGAAGTGTCTCTCACCAGCATGTACCTCCCAGCAAAGGAGAGCAAGGGCCACAGAGATTCTCTCCCCACCTCAGAAGGGAAGGTGCCACCTTTGGCTGCAGGAATTCACACCTCTTGGCAGCAACTCTGAGTCTTTCTTTGGGCACCAGATGCTAGGAAAGAGACTCAGTTAAGAGTGTTTTAGGGGTGCCTGGGTGGCTTAGTCGGTTAAGCGTCTGACTTTCGCTTAGGTCATGATCTCGCGTTCGTGGGTTCGAGCCCCGCGTCGGGCTCTGTGCTGACTGCCAGCTCAGAGCCTGGAGCCTGTTTTAGTCTGTGACTCCCTCTCTCTCTGACCCTCCCCTGCTCACACTGTCTCTCTCTCTCTCCTAGAAATAAATAAAACATTAAAAAAAAAAAAGTGTTTTAGGGGGCACAAGTAGGTCTCGTGCTAGAGCACACAGCCCTCCAGCCAGAGGTGTGCTAGTAAATATTTAACAACTGGGTCTCTGGGAGACAATAAAGTGTGCATATATTCATATATGCACATCAGAGCTGTTATAAATTGCTGGTAGAATAAATGCTTAGCACAAAATTTGCAAATACTGAGAATATACACACTACTATTTCTTATAAGCAGTCACCACTAATTCCAGAACATTTTTATCTTCTCCCAAAGAAACCCCATATCCACTACCAGTCGTTCCCCATCCTCACCTCCATCCCCTAGAAACTACTATTCTCCTTTCTGTCTCTATGGATTTGCCTATTCTAAATGAATATTTCATATATGTAGCCTTTTATGTCTGGTTTATTTCACTTAGCATAATGTTTTCAAATTTCATTCATGTGATGGCATCTGTCGGTACTTCATTCCTTTTTACAACTAAGTAATATTCCATTGTATGGATATACCACATTTTCTTTACCACTCACCAGCTGATGAACATTGAGTTGCTTCTACTTCTACTTTGGCTATTATGAACTTGGCTACTCTAATCATTCATGTGCAAGTTTTTGTCTGGACACCTATTTTCTATTCTGTTGGGTATGTACTAGGAGGGGAATTTGAGGATCATAGAGTATATTTAACTTTCTGAGAAATCACCAAATGGTTTTTCCACAGTGTCTGCATCTTTTTATATTCCCACTCACAATGAATGATGGTTCCAATTTCTCTGCATCCTTGCAAATCCTTGTATGTTCTGTGTGTTTGCTTGTTGTTTTTATTATAGCTATCCCAGTAGATGTGAAGTGGTATCTTATTGTGGTTTTGATTTGCATTTCCCTAATGACTAATGATGTTGAGCATCTTTTTATGTGCATATTGGCTATTTGCATATCTTCTTTGGAAAAACGTCTGTTCAAGTCTTTTGTCTTTTTTTTTTTTTTTAATGTCTATTTACTTTTGAGAGAAAGAGAGACAGAGCACAAACAGGGGAGGGGCAGAAAGGGATGGAGACCCAGGATCCAAAGCAGGCTCCCAGCTCTAAGCTGTCAGCACAGAGCCCAGTGTAGGGCTTGAACTCACAAACTGTGAGATCATGACTTGAGCCAAAGGCTGACACTAAACTGACTGAGCCACCCAGGTGCCCTTTACCTGTCTTTCAATTGGATTATGGTTTTTTGTTGAGTTGTAATATTCTGGATATTAGAACCTTATCCATACATGGTTTGCCCATATGTTCTTCTATTCTGTAGGTAATCTTTTAACTCCCGTATTAATATCCTTTGATGAATAAAACCTTTAAATTTTGATGAAGTCCCATTTATTTTTTTTTTCTTTTGCAGCCTGTGCTTTTGGTGTCATATCTAAGAATCAAAGCAAGTCATTTGGCTGTATTCAGAGGTGAGGATTTATGTCCCACCTATAGAGTGGGGCATGACACATTTGCATGGCAGAGGGCATGAATAAGGGTGTAGTGAAGAGCTGGGGCCGTTAACAGAATTGTATCACACCGTGAGTGGCTTACATCGACTCCAGTATATTCCCTGAGAACTTTGCCCCCAAAACAGAATCACAATTCTGTTAGCAATAAAGGAAGAAGAATAGTTTGGGCAGGCAGTGAACAGAGCTTACAACACAAATCGACTGGGGAATCTCACCCATAGGGATCTGAGATAAAGGTTGGCCAAAGCACTGTAGGATGGCTGAGGGTGTGTTTGGTGCCTCTCCCAGAGGGATAGAGTGTGGTCATGGAAGGAAAGGCCCAGGAAGGCCAAGCCACTCACCAGGATCCCCAGCAGAGAGCCTGATCATCCTCTGTTCTCTGTTCTCCCTGGACAGCTGAGGCTTAGCAGATCCCAAGTGTAGAAGGAGAGAGAGCTGTTGCAGAGAAAGGAGGAAAGACACAGATTTGAATCCCTGTTGATAATCAGGATGCTGAAACAGGGATCTCTATATCCTGGCGACTCTTAAGTGATACCAGTATGATCTAGAAGATGCAGAATCTCCTTCCTGTTTCTAGTTGAAATGCACAAATTCTTTTATTACTCAAAGTTGGAATGATAGAACATGGACTGTTCATCTGCTCTTGACTCAAGAATATAAATTGAACATTGACTTTCCTCATTTTTTATCCAATTTTGCCTTCCAGAAGCCCAGATATGACTTCATTTTTAAAATGAAATTTTGCAGGTCATTAGCCAATAATGATTAAATGATTCTGGTTATTAGCAAAAAACACAGCTGTAGTACATGAGAGGTAACCTTTATTGTTTAAATATTATGCAGTTTGTTCACATAGTGCACAGCAAAATTCTATTTTTTCAGACTAGTCAGCCATTATGGAAATGACTTATGATTTCATTCAGAAATGTTACAAATGCACTTCATCGTTTCAGTGGGGTAAACATTGCCTAGCATAGTTCCTAAGAGGAAGCCAGGTCAGAAACAGGGAAGTTTTTGACTTGGAAGAGAGCCCACAGCAAGTAGGGCTCAGAAAGGCTCATGCCATGTGGAAAAGTTCTTAATATCTCAGGCTTTTGAGTAGCAGTGACCTGGATTCAAATCCCCCTTTCTGTGTCCCCTTTGGCAAAATACTTAAACTCTCCGAACAACAATTTCCCCATCCAAAAAACCAAAAAGGGTAAATTATATCTACCTTTTAGGGTTCCTGTGAGATTGAAGGAAGGGAAGTCTTCTTGTGGTTGGCACAATGCTTGATCCATAGTGAACTCTCAGCATCATAGCCGCTGCTGCTATTACTGATCTTGATCTTGTTGCCGTCATTACTCTTACAGGCTAGAATATTAATGGTGATGCTCTGTCCTGGGAAGATGGGGCCCCCTGTCTTTAGACAGCCCAAGCAGCACCTGACTGTTGCAGAAGTTTCAGCAACAGGACATGGAACTGTCAACTGTGGCTCCTTATATCTTTCTGCCCTTGGCTAGTCAGTGACAAAGAAATGACTTGCCTTTTGTATAGTAACTTTGTGTCTGGCACACTGCAGATATCCATGGTTGATCAATTAATCATGTCATCATCATACAAGTGTTCCAATAAGTCTGTAAATAATAGGAGTTGGAGTCTTCAGGCTGATCTTTGAGCTGGTGGTTTCTTGAGTCAATCCGTTGAGCATGTTGGCCGTTAAGGAGATCCCTCTCTGAAGAAGAGAGCCGGTGGGGGTGCCAGAGATAGTGGTAATGTTGATCATGATAGTGATCCTAGCCTGAATTTATCAAGTGCTCAAAAGATGGTAGATACAGTGCTACGTGCTTAACAGGCACTATGCCATTTACCTGTCACAGAGATTCTCTTTCTACACACAAGGAAAATAAGGGACAAACACTTTAACTTATCCCTGATCTCAAGAAGGGTACTTGAGTCCCACACTCTGACCCCAGAAAGCTGGCTCTTGACCACTGTGTCCGTCTGTCTAGTTGTCTTGTGAATGAGTAGAGTGGGAAGGAAGTCCTTAAATTCTGAGGGCCACCTATAGACTGCAACAAATTTTTTTCTCCAATCTTGGTCTCAGTGGAATGAGGACTCACAAGTTCCTGTACATCAAACCTGGGGCTTAACGGCACTGCTGGGTCTTCCTGTTCTAAAACAGAATCTAGACGTAGATGTATAGAAAATGCTACCTCAGAGTACCATACTTCACTTACCAAGTTAACACTGATTTCCAAATCAGCCAATTCCTGGCTCCTGAATTTCATCCGTTTATGCAGCAAATGCACAACCTTCTTCGGGCCAACCTCTGGGAATTCAGTCTAGTGGGCAGGTCCCTTATGTTTCTAAACCTCAGTTATTTCATCTATAAAATGGGGATATAATGACATCTACCTAATATATTTGAAGATGAAAGGAGACATTGTACGCAAAGTATCTTGTAAACTGGCTGACAGATCGTAAGAATCCAATAAATACTGGCTATTTTCAGCATCACCATTACTGTCACCACCAAATGGACAAGAGCAGAGCCATCCCCATGGGGCTCACTGGGAGAGATGTTCCCTGGGCAGTATGGCATCCAGACAGACTAGAGTGCTGGGCAGACTGACCCCGGGCTCCGTCCTGCCCCCACTTCTGGTGCTTTTCCAACCTTGGACCTTAGCCAAGGTTCCCTTTGCTCTTGGGAAAGATGAGAAGATCCATCCAGCTTCGTGAGACTGATGAGGACAAAGAAAATCACAGAAAATCGCTGGGCAAAAAAAGTCACTGGAGCTGCAAGGCATCTCAGCTCCTCAAGTCAAAACTTCTCTTGCTTCTGTGGAAACTGAGGCCCAGAGAGATGGGTGACTTAGTTGGAAGTCTCTAGGGAGAACAGGACGGAGCCTCAGGTCAAACCCCTGGTGCTTTAAATCCATTGGGTGGTCTCCACGATGTCAGCACAACCGATCTGCAGAAGCTAAGGCGCTAAATGCAAGGATATCATTGCCGTGTTTAATCCAAAGTGAGTTTCCACCATGTTCTTGTGGAATCTGGGTCACAAAAAGTGAAAGTCAGGTTCAGATTGACAGTGCTTTTCAAACGAAATAAAAAAAATGTTGCCTTTCCTTAGCTAGAGGTCAAATGTCAGAAAAGCTAATAACAGAACGAGAGGGACCCAAGGATATAATCGAAAAATGAAAAAGAAAAAAAAAAAAACTGGCGAGATGAGGGAACAAAAGATATATTATCATTAATATGCTGCATTTTGTTATGTACTCGTGCTTCAGGAATTATTGTACAGCCCATACCCACGTCCTTAGGCAGAAAGCACCTTATCATTCACAAGCTTAGCTATATAATATATCTTCCCCCCCAAGGGAGTTTATTGTGTGGGTTTTTTTTTTTTTTGAGAGATTTACAATGATTCTTCCCCTATAGGTTTTTCTCGATACATATATATTTTTAATTTCTCACCGTCTCAGGGGTAAATAAATATATTAAAATAAGCTATGGGATGTATAGCAGAGTATAACAATGATAAATGATGTTGTGTGTAATTTTTCTACTATTAACATAAAGTAATATAAACTGAAGGACACTAGTCTATTGAGAGACTTAGAAGCTAATGTTCCATATCAGATGTGGCCAATGTCAGGACTGAATACAGATTAGGCAGTGTCCTTTTCTCCCCAGGGGAATTAAAGTTTGAGACACCACTAGCTGCCAGTGGTTTTACGGCATTTTGTTGGGGCCGGTGGTGCCTTTCTTGGTCTATTAATTCAGGAGCCGTAAATGACAATGTGAGCAAAATGCTTTTCCGGTGGGATGCATTTCATTTATGCGCGCTTGTATCACCAGCACCTCGTCAATCCATTTTGTCACAATAAGTGTTTTTAAATTGTGTAGATTACCTCCACTTCATTATGGTCCCTAGCATTGGTGTCTTATTCAAGGCTATTATGTAAAGTTAGGAAATATTTAAAACTGTGTGCTTCCAAAGAGCAAGGGAGGCAGAGCAGAAAAGTTTATGAGAGTTAGACTTGTCTTTTGTGTTCTTCCCCAGCAGAGAGTTCACGGCCAGGGTGTACTCTACAGGGAGAAGTAAAAACCCCACGGCCAGGTGCATACCAAAATCCCCTCCCCCACTTTTTTTTTTAACTTCAGGGTGTCCATCTGGGTTTGGAAACACACATTCAAACACATATGATTACTGCATTTTAAGAACTTGTCAACTTTTCTTTTAAAAGTGATTCTCTTACCAGTGATATCATCTGATAGCTGGAAGTGTTTTCTTTCATTTTAAATAATCTCTTTGTAAGTTTCATTGTCAAGCTCAGAAATCTGCTCTAACTCCTTCCTTGTATGGATGAGGAGAGGGAAGCCCCGAGAGAGGGACTTGTTCAAGGTCACCCAGCTCCCTGACTGCCCGGCTGAACCCTGACCCCCACTTCCTCTGGCGCTTACCTGCTGTTCTTTTTGCTCTCTATGCGGCTCCTTCTCGTTATGCCCTCCAAAAACACATTCTGAAGGAAATATGGAAAAAAGATAAAGGGGGAAAGTGAGTGAGTCATTCTGACAACAAATCTAATCAGACACCTTCAGTTGTGTGGTCAGAAGCTGCAGAAATTATACACAGCATAAAAACTAAAAATACATGTTAATCGTACTTCCAAATACGTGTGTGACTTTAGAAAAATTTTTGTATGAATAAATACTTTTCCTTGAAATTTGTCTTGGCTCTAGGGCCTGAGTTGGGAACTTCTCCCACGTCTGGAATTTGAGGACTGGGGTTTGGATTAACTCTTTTTCTCTCCCACCCCATCAAATGGGCAGAAGGGAGCGAACACCTGGGTTTCACCACACACATTGTTATCCTTTGGGTTGGCTCTGAGATGATACGTTTGTCACGGTTCATAAATTTTATCTTTGCACTAAAAACAGGGTTAGAATATCTTCAATGCAATTATAAAAATGTATTAAAACTGAGAAGGAGAAAAAATATGGTGGTAGATGCGATTTTAATGATTGTGTAAATGTTCACTGTTCCGTGGCAAAAAAAAAAAAAAAAAAAGTCATGCTTTTCAGCCACAGCATTTCAGAGGAATACCAGGGAAGGGCCAGGTTTCCCATAAATGCATGCCATGTGTTTTCAGCAGAAAGTCCTATGCCAAATATGTTGCCCTGAGATTTTGCTTGGAAAGAGGTGAGCAGATAGTGCAATGCGATGTCTGCAGTCCCTCTAGACACGGGGTGTGAAAATCACCCAGAAGAAGGTGTTACTCTCAGCTTCTTCCTCCTCCTAAGAATTTGGAGGGCTGGGGAACAGGAGTAAGCGTGCACGATCAGAATTAGCCCTCGACATGCATCACCATGCAGAGACTGTCCTCACTGGTAGGATTTGTCATTCTCTTCTTTTACTGAAAGGTTTGCAATAACAGCTGACAGTCACTTGGGAAGCTAGACATGGCAGAGATTCAACTACAGATATCTGAGGGGTTTGCATGGAAACTCCTGCAATTTCAGATTGCTTTTCAGAATGAGAGAATTTGTTCAAAAACCCAAATGCTTAGTTGGCCAAGGTAGGCGTGTCTAGTCTGTATCAGGCTTATTGCAACATAGCAAACTTCTCTATAGGTCACATTTTCTCCACTGCACTCACTTGACTGCTTTTCTTAGTCCCCAAAGAAGCTGATAATTCCTAAAGTTGTGACTGAGGACTTTTATATCGCTCCCCATTATAAAACCTGAAGCAGGGGTTGCCTGGGTAGCTCAGTCGGTTAAGCATCCAACTTCAGCTCAGGTCATGATCTCAAACTTGTGGGTTCGAGCCCCGTTTCAGGCTCTGTGCTGACAGGTTGGAGCCTGGAGCCTGCTTCGGATTCTGTGTCCCCTTCTCTCTTTGTCCCTTCCCTTGCTCATGCTCTCTCTTGCTCGCTCTCTCTCAAAAATAAACATTAAAAACAAACAAACAAACAAACAAAAAAAAAAAAGCTCCAAACAACCTGAAGCAGGAAGCCCTGTTAGGGAAGTTTTGTGAAATGCAACATCTGTAGGAATGAATATTGCTCACGTAATAGTTTCTTCCATGATATAGCTTTCTGGGTATTTGGGGATGTAATTCCCTGTCTCCTTCTTATTCTTTAAGAACTGTTGGCATTCTGACTTCCAGTGAAAATGTTTATGCCCCCATCATTTAAATGCCATCAAGGTTGGTAAGGAAACTGGTACTTACTGGTAGGGGAAGAAGGATCTTCAATCCGTACAGCACACTCCCAGCTGATCCCTTTTACTTGGTGTCTGAACAAGGTTGCCCACAGAGTTTCAGAGTTGGCGGTGGTGTTTCAGACAGATACCTCTTCCTAGCTCACGCACACACCCTCAGTCCCTGCCCTTAGTGTATATGGATCAATTACGTTTCACTTTCAGACAACAGGACATTTCAATTTTCGACTCAAAGGCTAAAGCTGTGTAGGGTTTACGATCTAAAAACAGGGTTTTGTTATTTCATAGGTTTCTGAAGTCAGATCCCCCTGATCTGAAATGCACTGGTTTTGTGATTTGGGGGAAATCACTTAACCTCTTTCAACCTTTTATCAGCAAAATGGGATAAAAGTAGTACCTGACTTGCAGGTTAAATGAGAATTTAATGAGATAACGCGTGCAAACGGCCTATATCACAAAGTCTGGCACAGACTAATTGCTTCTGCTGCTGCTGCTTCTTAGTGTTATTGTTATTAGCATGATTGTCATTGTGAAAATGACTACCGATGTGCCCATGAGTAATGCTCACTCTTGGATCAGACATGGTTTTTAACTATACAGGTATATTAAACAACTTTTTTTTTTTTTTGCTATTTGTTGAATGTGTACAAACCTGTTCCATGTAGACCCTGTACAAGACATTCGAGGTATGTTGAATTTCCCAAAAATGCTGTGGGGCATGGGAAGAGACATGAGCTGGTACAAAGAGACTGAGGGTAGTTCTGTGAGTGCAAGTGGACAAGTGAAAGGAATAAGGTGAATACCAGGAAAACAGGTCTGTTTAACTAAATAGGAAGTTAGTGGTTGGTCTGTGAAAGGCTTTGGAAATCCACTGTGCTAATCTGGATTTTTCTGGGCCACTGGAGTCTAAAGTAGTTAAGGGTGGAGGCCATGCGTTTGCCTCCCTGAACCTAGTCCCTAGCCTTGTTCTTAGGACATACTTAGTAGATTTATGTGAATGTAGTGATTCAGTGACTGAATCAATGGACAATGAATGAGTGCCTAGAATAATGAACTGACTTCCATCACCAGGCCTGCCATTGTGTTTCTGGTGCCTAGCAGTGGGGCTGGCATTTAGTAGGTGTTCCATAAAAAATATATTGGGATCAGTTATAATCTAATATCAGTATTAACATCAAACTTAATATCAATTATAATTTAATATCAATATCAATTATAATTTAATATCAATACCAAGTGATTTAATACCAATACCAATTGATTTAATATCAGTCAATACAATTAATAGAAACTAATACATGATATTAATTACATAAAAAATCATCATCGAAGATCCAATTTCTAATTTAGGATCCAGCCCTAATTTATTACGCTCACAGGACACGTCAGCCTTAGCACATACGTCACTGTTTCCTCCTAATGTAAAAACATGTGGCAGTGCAGACGTAAGACCTTTCTTCCCCCCTCAAACCACCACCTTGCTCAAGTGTATTATTTTAGTGGCTTTACGGTACATTTCTTTGTGGCCAAAGAAGCTATTGTCAAGTTGATCTCTGCTCTCAAGTGTAGAATTTATTTGTCAGGCTCATGCAGAATTCTGTTTTATATGGAGATTTTGTACTTGTGCAGAAAAGCATTGTGTGGTTTTAAAGGATATTCCTGGAAAGAAAATCATAAGGGATCTGTAGGAAACATGGATGACGGAGAAATTTAAACAGAATTGAACAAATACAAGTCACAGCTCGAAAACTGAGTACTGCCCCCATTTTGCCTAAATCACCATTAGCGAATTGAGGCGTGCGTGTGTACGTGCGTGACCATGCGTGGGTCTCTATGCATGAACATGCGTGCGCACAGGTGCTTCGTGGAGAATACAAAGAGAGGACCACTTCCCTCCTTGAGGAGGGACAGACACGAGAGTTAGGCATGCCCACATCCACATTCACAGCGAGATAGAAGCTCTTCTTTCCTCGCAGAAGAGACTCTCTCTCCTTCATTCCCCAACCAGGTGTGACCCTGTAACAGTGGAGGTCGGTGGCAGATGGGTCTGATATTGTGTGTCCTGCCTCCAACAATCGGCTGTCGCTGCTTTTTAATAAGGGCCGGGCCTCCTCTCAAAGAGCCTAGGAATTTCCGTCCCTCCACTGCGCCTTCCCCCCAACACCACTCGCCCTCACTAATAAATTCCGAGGGCTGACATTGCCTGAGCCGGCTGGTCTCTGCCCTCAATTTCATTGAGATGGGCCATTGAAAACTCATTACAAGCTGTTTAGACTCTGACTTTGACTTTTGCTCGGCAGCGAGCAAAATTAACAGCTCTTGGAGGTAGCAAAAAAGGCACTCAGCCAAATAAAAAAAAAATAAAAAATGAAAGAATTGAAATGATGAGAAAAGACTTTTAATATTATCACCATTAGTCATGCAAACAAGCGCACATTCCGAAGCGCGTATGTTCTGCATGTGGCTCTCGTTTGGAGCCTGGTGTGGATCGCAGTTCCCCCACTGGAAACAAATTCATACTCAGGTCTTACACGCAGCTCAAAAATTTTTTACATGTCAAGCAATGAGCCTTTGAGTGTAGCAGAATTGCTTCATAAATTTAACTATCACTTTCGAATTTCTGTTTTTTTCTAATTTAGTGCTTGATAGTTTTTTATGTGATCATTTAAAAATGCTGTTTATAGCAAAAGTTACCTTGATGGTACAGGTGTGCACAGAAAATTCACAGCCATCAATAAAAAGGAAAAAAATGCTGTTTATACCTTAGGCACTCTGTGATTCTAAGGATGTCACCGTGGCAGTATTACAGGTTTTAAAAGCAGCCCAATTAATCTAAATTTCTTCAAAAGTAACAGCTCCTGAATGATTTAAATAGTGCTCCCGATCACTATGGGTGGTTTCCATCTGTATTTGGGAAACTCGCACAAATTGTTTCTTAGTCCTGATATTTGCACCGCATCTTAAAAATAAAGATATATGTGTGTGTGGGTGGTCATATAAATGGAAGTTAAGAATATTACTACCAAAATATCAAAGTTTAAGAAATGGACAGTAAAATTGCTTAAGACAAGCAAAGGAATCTTAACCAAGAAAGGAAAAATGTATCTGAGGGGGATCTGATTAGTTAGCCAGCACCTCTGGGCAAACACAACTGCCCAGACACGAGCCCCCTTGAGGATGTATAGACAATGGTGAGCTCCATGTTGGATTTTTGGTGACTCACTGCTAACACATAAATAACCTCTCGCTTTGGTGAAATATGTGAGTGTCAAATAGAAGTCACCATTATGCTTTGCCAACCCTCTTTAACTGTTTGTGTGACCAGATGTCCATGAGGACACCAAGATTTTCTTTTAAGTCCTCTAAAAACTGTCAGGGACAGTGCCAAGATTTGTGAATATAGAAATGAGTGAGATATTCTCCTGTCTTGTTGGGTCCCCTGTGTTGGGCCCCCTTTCTAGCATCCTGGCAACATCTCTCTCATCTTCTGAACATTGTGGAATAAACCCAGTGCCATCCGTACCCCCAAGAGACAAAAGTAGAAGATCTATTTAAGCTGCAGAGACTTTGAGAGCCAAAGTAGGAAATTAGTCCAAAGCCATTGGAGGCTCTAGATAGATCTTAGCAGTCAAAGTAATACGTGTATAGTCCCATAAATCTAAACTTTCTGGTATATTCATTAAGCATTCTGTTTCTTTTCCTTCAAATGTTCCATTCAATTCCCTAGTATAATAGGCCTTCCAAATTCTTAGTGTTTCTCCACAGCCAAGCCTTTATCTCTTTCCCCTCAGGATTTCTTTCATGGCAATGCATTATCTAGCTATCAGATGTCTTTGATGAGGGAATTAAAGCATTTGCCTATTCTGTCGCATTTGATTAAAGTTTGACCATGTTCCAGTGACTGTTGTTGTATAACAAACCACACCAAAACTTCGTGGTTTCAGGTGACAACATTTATGTTGTTCATGAATCTGTGGTTTGAGCAGGGATGGGAGACACAGCTTGTCCCTGCTCCAGTCAGCGTGAGCTGAGGCANGCATGGTTCACTGAGGAGTCTGGTGCTGACATTCGTCTAGAATGCCTACACTTTGCCTCCATGGAGCTTCATCTTCTTCACAATATGGCAGCTGGCTTCCAAGAGTCACTGTCCCGAGAGAGAGAGCCATGCTCACTCTGTATTGCTCTTTATGGCCTTGCCACAGAAGTCATAAAGCATTGGTTTTTCTGTATTCTGTTTGTGTAGGCGGTCATATAGGGCTTCCCAGGCTTACAGGAAAAGGAAATAGACCCACCCCACCTCTCGATGGAGCAGTGGGAGCATTCTGGAAGGAAATATAGGACAAGAAGTATTGCCATGGCCACTTTTGAAAAATACAGTCTGCTATAGACCATAAGCAAAGTGTTAATATCCTGGAGTGGCACTCTGGACAAAGAAGTGTTATTTAGGAGTCAGAAAACCTGGTTTTGAATCCCACCCCCACCTACTACTAACTGCATTATTGGACCTCAGTGTGCTCTTCTATAAAATGGGACGCTGATGCTGGCCCCATGTATTTGTGCTGAGGCGTGTGCAAATGAAATATGTTATATAGGCAGGTGTCCACTGACTGCCTGGTACAGACTGGATGCTCAATAAATCTTTGGTGAGTTAGTTTATTGAATCAGAATCTGTCCATTATAGCCATTATTTAGGTTTATTGTGTCCTAATCTATGTCACCGAGTACATCCTTGCTGTTTTTCATGAATTTTCCACTGAGTCGCAACATGCTGCTGGCCAATGAAGGTCAGGGAGGAAACAGATTAACAGCATCTCATTCCACAATGTCAAAATACTTAAAAGTGTTTACAGAGCTTGGTGACACCCAATGAATTTAAAGCAAGAAGACTGGAGCAGAAGTAAAGCTATTCTTGTTCTAAGCTTGAGCAAGGGCCTTGATGTTTTACGATTGTTTTAAGGTCCATTAATCGTTGAATCATGAGGCCATGTAAAAAATGACAGCTTTAACATCGAGGACTCGGGTTTATTTTAACTGTTTTTGCTTCTACCCTGTTTCTAATTAATAACATCGGCTAAAACTTGATTCAAATGTGGCAGAAGCAGAATACCACGGGATAAAGCAGCTCAGTCTCACCAGGGAGGATTTTAGGGCTTCTTAAAAGAAATATTTCCTTAGTTTGAAAGATTCCAGCCTTTAGCAGCCATTCGCTGGTTCTCAGAAAGAGGGAATTAGTTACTCCTATATAATCAGAGTCTCCCCAAACAGGCCTGAGCAAACTTTAGAGCAGTGTGGTCCAATATGTCAGCTAATAGCCACATGTAGTTAAAGTTAAATTAAGTTAAATTATATGAATTTTTTTATTTTTTTTATTTTTTAAAAAAAATTTTTTTAATGTTTTATTTATTTCTAGGAGAGAGAGAGAGAGAGACAGCGTGAGCAGGGGAGGGTCAGAGAGAGAGGGAGTCACAGACTGAAACAGGCTCCAGGCTCTGAGCTGGCAGTCATCACAGAGCCCGATGCAGGGCTCGAACCCACGAACCGCGAGATCATGACCTAAGCGAAAGTCAGACGCTTAACCGACTAAGCCACCCAGGAGCCCCTATATGAATTTTTTTAAAAAGTCACTACTTAAGTCACACGAACCACATTTCAAGTGTTCAGTAGCTGCACGTGGCCACCATATTGGACAGCACACTATAGAATATTTTCATCATTGCAAAAAGTGTAATTGGACAGCAAAACTTAGAGGTTGGTTCTCTACTTTTTTTTTCCTTCCCATCTTCACTCGGGGATTAAAGTCAACCAGTTCAAACGTTCTATCTTCTCCCTGGGTCCTGATGCCCAAACACATCCCCTTCCCCTATTTGGAGAACCTTCTAGCATGTGACTCAACTGACTGAACTCCTTAGAGCAACTCCCCACTGGCCACCTTCTTTTTGGCATCCATGAAATTCAGCCTCCATGTCATGTCATCCGCCAGTCTTCCCATATCCTCTTCCTCCAACACCTTCAAGGAGCCCAGACCTGCCTTCTTCCTTAAGAACAATGCTTCACTCCTCTGGACTGTGGAGTTACTGTCAGGTTGCTTCAAACCTGTATATGCTGCAACTATGGTATTATAGATGGGATAAATAATAGGCCTATATGTAGGTGCAAATGGTGGGGAAATGCTTTTGTGTGAAGTAATCATTTTAAAGTGTTACAGAATGCATAATAGTGTTCAATCATTATGTATTTACTCAACCAATGGTTACAAAGAGTGTGGGTGTCTGAATTTCTGATGCCATTAAAGGTATGTTCATAGTTGGAAAGTGTACAACCACCAAGGAGAGGAGACAAGTCTGTTCACGGATGTGGGAAGCCAGGGGTTCGTCTTCAATGCATCATTAATTTAAACAAAATCTCCAACAGAAAAAATAAGCCATCACCTCTGATTCCCTAACGGAGTCAAGCATTTATCCCATATAATCCTCACACCAGACCTAAGCAGTCAGTATTAATGTCCCTACTTGAAAGATGAGTAAACTGAGGCTCAAATAGTTTCATTTTCCCAGGGCTCTTGGGTGGGGTCTTGACCACCAGCCCAAACTGCTATTCTGAGTCCACCCATCAACCTCAAAGATAGCCACTGATTTGAACTTACGTAATATAATTGCGTGGCTTGGTGGAGCCATCTAAATTGTTAGGCCATTAACCAGTGCCACCATTAGGGGGAAATGTCATGCACTTGATCTGAATGTGCTTAGGGGAACTCTCAGGATCTGATGAATTATTATAGGGAGTTTTATGGCCCCACAAGTCACAGGCTTCATACTAACTGGAGCTAATGAGCTACGGACGCCACAAAGCACTGAGGATACATGATGTTCTGAATGGAGAGAACAACTTCTCTCCATCCTCCACCCCACACCCCACCTCACTCCCTTTTCAGAGGCCATCTCAAGTCACGTGAGAAAATGTACAAATGCTTCTGGATGGTTTTCTTTTAGGCCATGTGTCCTATTATTGGGAATGGATGTCTGAGCAGAATGTTTTTAGAAATCTTTTTTTTTTTTTTTGGGGGGGGTGTTAGGGGAGAGACAAGAAACCAAAGCAAAGCCAAGGGAGATCTAAAAAAAAAATCCACCATGGTAGTCTGGGGAGGAAAACTTTCTGTTTTTAAGATTTTTTTTTTTTTAAGTAGTCTCTATACCCAGCATAGGGCTCGAACTCACAACCTTGAGATCAAGAGTTGCACACTCCATCGACTGAGCCAGCCAGGAGCCCCCCAAAACATCATTTTTGAGTGAAAATATTGTTATTGTATTTGATACGATTTTCTTCCCCGGGAGGTACAAGTAAGATCATCTATTCTTAACATTCAGGCTAGTAACTGAAGCCCGTCCCACCACCCTCCACCCCTCCTGTAGGTGGAAGCCCAGCTTTTCTCTTTGGTGCCTTCTTTTCTTTCATTCCTTCGATCAGGCACTTAAAGAATTTCAGGGACTTAATCCAGGACACAGGGGCAATGTCTGCTTCCAAATGCCTTCCAGTAAGGGAACAAACGGGTATGCTCTCAGTGCCTTGGCTTCATTTGTCGTGCTGAGTGCAATGACAGTTTCTTAAGACTTAGTTGAAAAAGGAAGGAGGAGAGAGAGAATTGTATCATGCTTTATGCATCCACATAGGGGCTTTTGTAAGCTCTTGGGTCGCTGTTGCATAGGGCTGACCACCACATGGGATAGCTTGGTCACACATGCATTTAAACTTGCCTTCTTCCCATGTGTCAGCGGTCCATCCATGCTCACCGCCCTCAAAGCATGTTCTTTCTTGGGGATGCATTGTATCCTGTTTTTCTAGCAAATCTCATAGCACTAGAGAAGCATTAAGAACATGCATCCTCCAGAGGGAAAGAGCTGAGGTCATGTTTCCTTTGCTTCCAGGTAATCTCTCGGCCCCGTATGCAAATCTCCAAAGCCCTTAGCCAGTGACTTGATAGTGTCAGGAAGAGCAACCTCAATACAGTTGGATTAGAACCTTTTTTTTTTTAATTCTTTTCAAATGTTTACTGAATTTTGAGAGAGACAGAGCACGAGCAGGGCAAGGGCAGAGAGAGAGGGAGACACTGAATCTGAAGCAGCCTCCAGGCTCTGAGCTGTCAGCACAGAGCCCCAACACAGGGCTCAGACTCACAAATGGCAAGATCATGACCTGAGCTGAAGTCAGATGCTTAACCAGGAGCCCCCAGAAGGTCCTTTGATACCCTCCTTCAGAGCTGTGGAAGCATTGTAGCAGGATTCTTGCAGAGAGAGTCATGACACTGAGGCTTTTCTTTCTAGGAAGCAACTTTATTCTTGCTGGCACCGCTCAGTTGGGTTTGTATGCGAACTGAGCCCTGAATGCCACGTGGCATAGGTTTTTATATATTTTTTTTACTTTTTCGTCTCCCACATATGGTAGCACACAAACATGTAGTTTGATTAAGTGGTCTTGTGTTACAAGGTTGTGAGCGAGGTTGTCACGTACACATATCACCAGGTTGCCTTGAGGTTCCCCCCCCCCTTAGGGAGGGGATCCTACCACAAGGTCACTGCCTTAGGTTTGCAAAACGATGCTGAGATACTCAAGAAATCCCTGTCAGCACAGAGCTTCATTCCCCAATGATGTGCAGTCTCCACCTAGATCTCTTAAATAGCAGCCAACCTGAGAAATACTACGTTCTGCCCAATCGCATGCCCCACTCCATATGAGCTGACATATTGATGCGCCCCCAAATATTCACAGTTGTTCCCCATATTTGAGAGTGGCAGCACACTAGCAGTTCATACTAACCTGTCAAACACGATGCATCAGTTTAGAAAACACCCCCAGGAAATATTGGGGGACCCCCATGTCACCTGGGACTCTTGGAGGCATATTTATTAACAAAATCAGTCAACAACTGATTCAAACACTTTCCAGGGCTGCCCTGACAGATCCCGCAGCTGTGGAGAATTGTACCTTCAGCCGTTCCTTCCGAGTCCGCTTGTCTGCTGAACAGGACACTCGGTTCTAATTGTCAAACCCGTCTAATCCCGACTGAAGTGTGCCACAATATCAAACGTGGAAGAAGGTGGGGATATAAACTCGATTTGCTCTCCTCTGAAGGAGTAACTATATTAAGACTACTTTCGTTTCGGAGACAAATCATCTTATGCAGGAGGAAAAAAATACTCCAGAGAAAAAGACAAATGACAGCACGAGATCCAGAAAGACAAGTGCTCCGTCATTTTGTCATAATGCCAGAAGAGACAGTAACGCAGCATGGACATGCAGACACTTAGAAAATATCACAGGCAGAGCGCAGGCTTCTGCTTCCAGAAGCACGTTTGATGAACTTAGGACACATCAAGAGCCTTCCCTGATTTTTCAGTTACTTGTACTGTATTTCAGAGGATTTCTAAAAAAAGGACAGGTGAGCAGTGCCCTCAGGGGAAGGCTCTGGCTTCTCCAGTCTTCTGACTTACACTGGAGTGCATGTGAACAGCCAGGCAAAAAGGCAGGATGGGCTTCAGTAGGTCACAGTCTGGGAAAATGAGTTTTCTGTGACACTCTGAGTTGGGACATACCTGTGTGTACACACATACTCAGAAGGTACACAGACAGGTAAATATTCAAGAATTCCAAAATTGTCAATTAATTCATGAGCTTCTATCCTCTCTAGATTCATAGACTCTCTGGGTTGGAATTTCCACTTTGGGGAAATACATTTATTTCTGCATTCATGTCATTAGAATGCCATATAGAAATTGTTATTGTGTGTGTTCACACCATCTGCTTCCTTCCTCTTCTCTTCTCTTCTCTTCTCTTCTCTTCTCTTCTCTTCTCTTCTCTTCTCTTTTCTCTTTCTCTTTCCCTTCCCTTCCTCTTTCTTTCTTTCTTTCTTTCTTTCTTTCTTTCTTTCTTTCTTTCTTTCTTTCTTTCTTTCTTTCTTTCTTTCTTTCTTTCTTTCTTTCTTTCCACCCACTTCCTTCCTTCCTCTCTCCCTTCCTTCCTTTCCCTATTAATTCCTTTTACATTCTTTTTGGTTTCCTTCTAAATTTATGTAAATTCTATTCTTTTCATTATGTTATAGGACAACACTGAGATACTTGTTTTTACCCCTTTTTTTGTCATTGCAATTTGTATACACATCTTTTGTCCCCATAATTAGTTGATAGGTGTTTTTCTTTTTTTCAGAAAAAAAACTCAGCTGCTCAAATTTACTTTTATTTTTTTGTTTTTTTTATTTTTTCAAATTTACCTTTAATATTGCTTCTGTTTTTTTTCCTATTTTGCCAACAAAGAGTCATCCACATTACAAAAGTATTTCAAACCCTAAATACTTTTCATTGAATTTTTTATCCTTTCCTTTCTTTTTTCCTCCCTCCTGAACTGTATGTACAGAGCCCTTTTATGAGCACTCAGACTTTCAAGTCTGAGAATTAGTGTTCCTGCTTTTCCTAATACCATTCAAGTGTTAGATTAATAACGTTTTTATAAGGTGGTGACCAGAACGGAGTGAGATACTTGAGCTGAGTTTTGCCGCAATCCAGGATAATCTATTCTAATTTCTGGGGACACACATTTTGTCCTGGTTAAAAGCAATGTAATTATGCCCATGTTACTCTACCGTGCCTGGCTTGACTGTGTGCATATGTGAGTAGGAATGGGGGCGGGGGGAGGCTTGCTGCGCCAGCGTGTGTGTCTCTTGTGACCCCAAGGTCTTATCAACAACAAGAGAAGACCCCTTTGAGATCAATCATATCCATTCGGTGTTTGTTTTCTACCACCTAACACTTGTTGCCTTCTCTTTGTCGCCGTTAATTTTGTTTGTCATATGTCAGACCAGGATGAGTGAGGCGCATTCAGACTCTGCTCATTTTCTTTTCTTTCTTCCTTCCGTAGCTACCACCTTTGCTAATTTGAGGTGGTCAGCACATTTGGCAAGTCTGTAGCTGCTAGCCTGAGCAAGTCATTAATCTATATTAGAAAAGGCAGAGCCCCAATTCCGACCTTTCCCAGGCTGGCCTATCCCCGCCCCCCACCCCAATGTGCAGGTTATTTTATATCCCACTTGACTTAGGTACCTGTTGTTTTCTTTTGCGAGTTTTCCTTTTCTCTTCCTGATTGAATATCTGCACTTAATAACACCACCTGGCACACCAGCTTCAGGTCTCTCTGCCCGACAGAATCTATCTATCGCGAGATAGAGCTGAGCTTGGTGAGACCCACTCCCGCCGGCCAATGGCGCCAATTACTGGGAAGTCAAATGTGCCTTGACTTTGTGTGTCTGTAAAGCTTTAATTTATCATCTTTGGGGAACTTAATTTCCTATGCCCTTTCTATTCTTCCTTTCTATTGTCCTGTTGAAATACCACCTTTTCCCTAGAAATCTTAAAATGAATATGCATTTTTCCCATGTGAATTCAAAGGAGTGGTGTTTAAAAACTGTTCTTTCTTCCCCCACAATCTTTAGATTCCCCTGTGTCCCACTGCCAAGTAAAACTACCAAGGCGTGGTGTCTCTTGGAAAAAAAAAATTAAAATAAGCCCCTGGTTTATCTGCAGTTTTGAGACCCGTGTCCTGTGGATTATATCTAGTTCATCCTATGGAATCCTGCATGACCTGGAAGAAACCAGAGAGAGCATCTAGGCTAGGTGTTCCCAAGTGATCTCTCCCCAAGTGAAAAGAGTCATATCTTCAAATAACACCTAATGGTGTACTGTACTGTATTTATCAAAAAATTCCGCACATCGGTGGAGCCGCACAGCTCAAACCTGAGTTGTTCAGGGGTCAGATGTGTATTGGCGTGCCCCGTTATGGTTTTCTTAATAACAACTTCTCTCTAGCTTACTTTCTTGAAAGAATATAGTATATAATACCTATGGCATACAACATATGTGTTATGTGACTGGTTATGTTATCAATATGGCTTGTTGGTCATCAATAGGCTATTAACTACTTAAGTTTAGAGAGAGGCAAAAGCTATATACGTGTTTCAGCTGCAGTGGGGGTGGGGCGGTTGGCACCCTTAACCCCTGTGTTGTTCAGAGGTCAGCTGTATAACCATTGCAGCCAGCTTCTCCTGGTTGAAGTTGGAGAAACATGGGTACTTGGCCTCTCATTTGCCTTTACAATAGGGTCCTCAAGGCCTCCTGAGCCCCTCTAGAGTATGGCTTGTACACAAACCATATCTTCATCCCTCCCGGTCCCTCCTACACTGGCCCAACATCCCGGGAGGCTGACCTCAGTGGGCTGTCTTGCTCTCATGCTCAGGTTGGATTTACCAGTGAGGGGCATTTACCCACAGGAGTTCAGAACAAAGCAGCGTTGTACTATTTAATTCCCAGCTTGCTCCCTACAGCCTTCTTCCATAGCAGTCAAGGGCAGCAGCTCTTCCTCCTGTTACACACTGCAGATCATGGCACACGCCTCACTGGCTCCCTAGACCCCACACTGATCTTTGCCAACAGCACCTTTAGTAAACACTCCTCAAATTACCCATTTTGAGCGTGCAATCCATTTCTTGCCTGGACCTTGACCAGTAGATAGGGTGTAAAGTCCCAGAGCACGGCACTTTTCTTGCCCCGTGCATAAACTTTTATGCAAAACACATCTATGGGCCAGGGGGAGACTGTGAAGGAGACTTCCGCTGAGTTATGGCTCCGTTTTCTTCCCCTGGGCTTCGATCCTTCTTTCTTTCCTGTTCTTTTAACAAAATCTGGAAAGGAGCTAAAGAGCTCAACATGCAACTGTCAGACTGAGGCCAAGGGCAGTTGCAGGCAGACCTCTCATCCTGCTGCTGGCTGCCTACAAGTCCACGCTCACATCTGGCCCTGTCTGTGCCCGGACATAACCTTGAGAATGACTTTGAAGATCTCTTCAGGGCTCAGAGGCTCTTTCCCAGATAGATGTCCCCAGGTCCCCTGGGTGACCTTGTGTGTCCTTCCTGGGATATTGCTCAATCATCCTAGAATTATAAGGCCACGGGGTCCCAGCCAGAACATGGCAGAAATATCCACGTGTCTCTTCTACCTTTTCCCTGTGGAATCCCCCAGGCTTTAATGGAAATACTCTTTGAGATGAAGGCAGAATCCAGTATTTTGTTGTTTTAATCAAATCCTGAACTTGACCCCTCCTGATAAGCCCTCGGATATGGAATTGATGTAAACTGTGGGACACTGGCCAGGTCCAGGAGGTAAGAGAAAGAGGGTACCCTCCTCTCCTCCAACATCTGAATTCCCCAAGAAATAAAACTATATGAATGCTCACTTCATTTCTCCTGATAGATCGAGGACTCCAGATGTAAGCTCATTGATAGTCTTGGTGTGTGCTTCAGTATTTGTGCTTTTAATAGATATTGCAAGTGTGTTTAATGTGAAAATAGAAACAGAGGGCTCTTAAAAGAGCTTACTCAAAATCCTGCCAATTACTGAAATCTACCAGACAAGAAGGAGCCACTTTTTTTTTTTTTTTTTTTTTTTTTATACAAGAGGGAAAAAATGTTTCCACAAAAGCCTGGCCCTTTGTCTTTAAAAATATTCATCTCTTGGGCACTGAGTTATAATAGTAAATGCAGATGTAGCTGTGTCACATTAAAAGCACAACCAAATTGTAGTACAATGTTCAGGGCATCGTATGTCACTTGAAGATGTATGTTGTCACCTAAGAGTGTGCTGTCGTTAAGAGGAAACTGTTCCTGGCTCTGATTTTGTGGCTCAGTGTTTTCAGTTTCCTGAGAAGGTAATCTTTAAGTCAAAAGTCATACAGTGCCCATGTGCTCCTCTGTGTGACCTGTTTAGCTTCCAGAATTCCTCCTCACCTGGTTACAAACTTCCGAAGGCAAGAAAGAGCCAATATTCCACCACAAACTCCAAAGTTAGTTACTATTAGCCCAAAACGAACAAATAAATACCTTGGCCCCAAGCCATTGCCTAAACGTGTCCTGAACTGGCTGGGGGTCTAAGCAACTGTTTCTAGCCCCAGTCTGTAGTAACTCTGTGGAAATGCAGAAGTCAAATAGTCCATAACCCTCTGAGCTCCTAGCGGAGCTAAGGAATTAAAAGTTGCTCAGGCCTTTTTCCCCCTGCCAGTTTTTCTTAAACATTAGCTCTGCTCCATTTTTTTTTTTTTCCAAACTCTGATTTGCAAAGAATAGGGAAGCTTAGCCAACTGCAATTTCAAAGTATTGCCTCTTAAGCCCAGGCCAAGTGTGTAGACTTGATAGAATTCTGATTAATGCATCTTATTACATTAATTTTCGGAGGAACCCGAAGGCATTTCTCCTCTTCCTAGTGCAGCCTGGGCTGCCAGAAGCATTTGTCCACTTAAAGAGCTAATATCTTCAGCTACCAACAGCCATAAAACTGAAAATCTATCGGCAGGGTTGGCCTCTTTAGTTGCGCAGAAGGCACCGTGCAAAATAGATATAGAACTTGGCTGAACTTTGCTTCAAATTTGCCAATCAAAACTCACAAACCCACGCCAAGTTGGCTACAAGAGCTCCCATTTGGTGCCAGCACTAATTATGTCAACAAAGAAGTTCAAGTTTAGCCCCTGTTACGTCCTGCACTTGTGGGCATCGGGGATGAGTCTTTGGTGCGTAGGCAAACGGGCCCTGCTCAGACCAGCTGTGTCTTCTCCTGGCTTCCTAGGAAACTCGCAGGACCTCCTTAGGCCCTGACCCTTTCTGCTCCTCTGGGGCATGCCTCTCAACCTTCTGAGTTGGATGAGAAAGGGTTTCCGGCCATTCCAGTCACCCTGGCCAAGGCTTCTTATCAAACTAGACAGTTTTCTTTAGAAATGAGAACCTTCTCATTGAGTTTTCCAGGGAGCCAAATCTGAAGGGAAGCATATCAGGAAGGACTTTTTTTTTAGGGTCACTGCCTGGGGAATGAAGCTGGCGTGGGCAGAGAGTAGAGTTGAGCTGACGTGAGTTGAGATGAATGAGGGTCTCAGCTCACCTTATGGAGAGCTCTGGTGCTGAAAGAGCCCATCGCACTGGTAACCACCAAGGGCATTTATACCCCCGCCTTGACTCGTCCTTAGGCGGACTGCCCCAGAAAGAGTGTGACTCTCCGCAGCTCAGGCCCTCATGGAAGGTTGACAGCTGAAGGCCACAGGCCTTCCTAGAAGGAAGATCTGGGCCACACACCAGCATCCATCTCCTTTCCAGCATGGACACAGCCCAGCTCCTGCCCTGCTTCAGCCCTCCCACATCATCACTTCCTCCAGCACACGAAGCTCCCTTCTTTGGGTTAGGGCTGCTGTGAGCTGTTCTGCAGCCCTGGTTGATCCAGACCTTGAAGTATAGTGGAAAGCCCTGGAACTAGGCTGACCTGGGCTTGAGTGTTGTCTCCACCATGTAACTAGTTTTCCAGTCAACTCACTAACTGTATGGGCCTTAGTTTCTTCTTCTCCGAAACAAATGGAGTCATTCGATCTTAATTGCAAAGTTTGCTTAAGGCTAAGTGAGAATTCTGGCAGAAGAGCATTGGCGTGGAGAGAGGGAGTATAATGCAGGGGTTAAATGTGTGGGTTACAAGCAGAGTCAGGAAACTCGGGCTGGCAGCCTGGTCCCTTAGTTGAATGTCCCTGGGCAAGTCACCTAATGTCTGTAAACTGTGGTGTGCTCCACTCAGATGGAACTTACAAGGGAATCAGTGGGTGAAGAACTGAGCTGTGGCCTCGTCCCCACTGCACTCACTGTTCCCTCCTTGAGTATTTACCCTTGTGCATTCCCACCCACGCGCTGGCCCAAGGCTCAAGTCCCTCCTGTATCCTCTCACCCTTCTGGTTCCTGGGCAAAATGAGCCAAGCTCACCAGGCAAATTGTAGTGAAGGTTCCCATCAGCCACTGTTTATTTATGTCATTGGATGTCTTTGGTAACCTCTATATGCTTGAGGACCACAAGCCCCTAGCATTTTCATCCCTATGGAAAAGCTTGGGAGCATCTCTGATGACAATTCAGCACTCAGACCTTTAAAGCAGTGAGTCTTGAGTTCAACCCTAAGTCTGCATCTTCCTGGATAGACTGGCTATCTCTTCTGCTTCAGTTTGGTATCAATATCGGTGAAATTAGGAGGATAATGTAGCAACGTAGAGGAAACAAAATAAAGCAAGTAAGTTCTTTTTCTTAGTTGTAGCCTTTATCATTCCTTGGACACCTATGAGCACCTGTTACGGATTTGACGCTCTACTAGACACTCCAGACGCACAGAGGACCAGGTCCTGTGGCAGAAGACATAAGAGAAGCCCCAGCCGCTTGAACCCATGGGCTGAAATAGAGCAAGAACTATAATGGGCGCTTATGAATTTTAATACCAAGGAGCCAGTTGTGCGTATAGGAATGTTCTTTCCCACATGTGAGCTGAAGCTCTGGCCATCACCCACTTTGCATGCCCGAGCCCAGTGGAAGTGGTGTCAGTGATATGCTGGAAATAATGATGGTTTCAGATAAGACCAAAGAGTATGGTCCAGGGATACCTAAATCGCTTTCCCATCCTTAAAAGAAGATCTTCCAAACTAGTGATCTGAGAAGTTCTTCTCGTCCCCATTCCTATTAGTAAAGTTGACCGTTGAGTACCAAGAAAATCCAGGTGGTTTTTCTTTGGATCAGTGGAGCAGGCTCAGAAGTAGTGTACCTCGCTAACATACGCTGAGAATCTCAGTGAAAGGAAAGACTCTGAGCCTTTCCACAAAACCACCAACCCACCGCCTAAGTTTCCTTGGGCTTCTGTAACAAATGACCACAGACTCGGTGGCTTAACGCAATAGAAATTTTCTCTCATAGCTCAGGAACCCAGAAGTTCAAAATCAAGGTATTGGCAGCACTGATTCCTTGTGGAGGCTCTGAGTGAGTCTGTCCCTTGCCTCTCTCCTGGCTTCTTGTGTTGCCAGAATACTTGGAACGCTTGGTGTTCCTTGGCCTGGAGATGCATCCCTCCAGTCTCTGCCTCTGTCTTCACATTACCTTCATCTCTGTGTCCCTGTGTGTCCCTTTCAGTCTCTCATAAGGACACAGGTCATTGGATTTAGGACCCATCCTAATCCAGTATGATTTCAACTCGACCCTTATCTTTATTACATGTCCAAAGACCCTGTTCCCAGATAAGGTCAGATTCTTTTATTTATTTTTTTGTTTATTTATATTAGGGGCGGGGGAGAGAACGTGAGTGGAAGAGGGGCAGAGAAAGAGGGAGACACAGAATCCGAAGCAGCTGTCACCACAGAGCCCGATACAGGGCTCTAAATCATGAACCGCGAGATCATGACCTGAGCTGAAGTAGGACACTTAACTGACTGAGCCACCAAGGCGCCCTCAAGTAAGGTCACATTTTGAGGCTCTGAGTGAGTGAACATGAATTTGGGGGAACACTATTCAACCCACCATCTCGCCTTTCATGTGTGTGGGTCATTTCTCTCAGCCTTTCTCCTTGGAATCTTCTGTATGTCAGGAACTGTGGTTTAATATCTACCTGCCCATCCCCTACGGTGAGCCACATCTCTACCTGATGAGCAAATAATAATAAAAATGAAGAAACTGAGCTCCAGACATGCAGACTGCCTTGCCCTGGGTTACACAGCCAGTCACGATGGAGGTTGGGCTGGAAGCCAGTCAAACCAGCTATGCCTGGTCTCTTCCCAGGTTATCCTTCCCCCACCTGCCCACCCACCTCATGGCTTTTCATTTTGAAAACCCAAAGCCAAGTAAAGCAGATGAATTGCAAGTGTGTGAAGTGCCGTGGTTTCCCCCTTTGCCCATTGTGTAATCGTAGCAGCTTCCAGAATGTTCGCAGTGAGGTTCCTAGGAAGGCTATTTATCTCCAAGAGTATGACAGGGTCAGGCTCAGTTGACCCTGAGCCCAGTGGCATTTTTATACCCATATGTTTATGTGTTTCTAGCTTTCAAAGTTGACTTCAGGAAGCACCAAGGTGTGTGGTGTTTCACAGATGAGGAAGAGGCTTGAGGAGGGTAAATTTCTTTATGGGGTTTAACCCCAAATCTCTGTATTTCTAAAGCTGGAATGAGTCTTTGTGAAAATGCAAAGAAAGTACCTGGCTCAGTGCCAGACACAAAATAGATGCTCATTAAAGCCCTGTGAAGATTCAGGCTGCTGAGTCCAAAGTATACCATTCCCAACTCCAGCTAGAATTTTAAATATTCACAAACAAACAAACAAGCTCTTTGGTGTCTTGAAATATATATTGAGTCAACTAAAATCCCCGTTTCCAAACAGAATTGTAGTGTAGTGTAGTGTAGTGCATTTATTTTTGGTTATCGATGGATATTTCTTTTTTTTTCCTAATTTATATTTAAACTCTAATTAGTTAACGTACAGTGCAACATTTGTTTCAGGAGTGGAATTCAGTGGTTCATCACTTACACACAATACCTAGCGCTCATCACAACACGTGCCCTCCTTAGTACCCATCACCCATGTAGCCCATCCCCCACCACCTCCCTCCATCAAGCCTCAATTTGTTCTCTATCTTTAAGAGTCTCTCGTGGTTTGTTTCCCTCTGTCTTCTCCCTCCTCCCATATGTTCATCTGTTTTGTTTCTTAAATTCCACATATGAGTGAACTCATGTGGTATTTGTCTTTCTCTGACTGACATATCACTTAGTATAATACACTCTAGTTTCATCCACATCTTTGCAAGTAGCAAGATTTCGTTCTTTTTGATGGCTGAGTAATATTTCAGTGTGTGTGTGTGTGTGTGTGTGTGTGTGTGTGTGTGTGTGTCTGTGTGTGTGTGTATCTCACCTCTTCTTTATCCACTCATCAGTCGGTGAACATTTGGCCTCTCTCCATAGCTTGGCTGTTATTGATCATGCTGCTATAAACATCAGGGCACCTGTACCCCTTTGAATCTGTATTTTTGTCTCCTGTGGGTAAATACCTCGTAGTGCAATTGCTGGATCAGAAGGTAGTTCTATTTTTAACTTTTTGAGGAACGTTTATACGTTCTCCAGAGCAGCTGTACCAGTTTACATTCCCACCAGCAGTGCAAAAGTGTTCCCCTTCCTCCGCATCTTCACCAAAATGTGCTGTTTCTTGTGCTGTTAATTGCAGTCATTCTGACAGGTGTGAGGTGGTATCTCATTGTGGTTTTAATTTGTATTTCCCTGATGATGAGTGATGTTGAACATCTTTTCATGTATCTTTAAGCCAAATGGATATCTTCTTTGGAAAAGTGTCTATTCATGTCTTCTGCCCATTTCTTAATTGGATTAGTTGATTTTTGGGTGTTGAGTTGCTAAGTTCTTTATAGATTTTGGACATTAACCCTTTATCAGATACGGCATTTGCAAATATCTTCTCCCATTCTGTAGGCTGCCTTTTAGTTTTGTTGATTGTTTCCTTCACTGTGCACAAGCTTTTTATTTTGATGAGGTGCCAGGAGTTTATTTTTGCTTTTGTTTCCCTCATCTCTGGCGATGTGTCTGGTAAGAAGTTGCAATGGGCAAGGTCAGAGAGGTTGTTGCCCATGTTCTCCTCTAGGATTTTGGTGGTTTCCTGTCTAATGTCTTTCACCCATTTTGTATTTATTTTTCGTATAAAGTGTAAGAAAGTGATCCAGTTCCATTCATCTGCCTGTTGCTGTCCAGTTTTCCCAACTTTTCTGCTTTGTCAAAGATTAGTTGACCATATAGTTATGGGTCCATTTCTAGGTTTTCTATTCTGGTCTGTTGATCTATGTGTCTCTTTCTGTGCCAGTACCATACTGTCTTGATGAATACAGCTTTTTAATATAGCTTGAAATCCGGAATCATGATACCTCCAGTTTTGTTTTTCTTTTTCAGGATTGCATTGGCTATTTAGGGTCATTTGTGGTCCATGAAAATTTTAGGATTGTTTATTCTAGCTCTGTGAACAATACTGCTGGTATTTTGATGGGGATGACATTCAATATATAGATTGCTTTTGGTAGTACAAACATTTTAACAATGTTCTTGTGTATGAGCATGGAATGCGTTTCCATTTCTTTGGTCCTCTTCCTGTTTTTTCATAAATGTTCTGTAGTTTCCAGGGTACAAATCGTTTACTTCTTTGGTTAGGTTGATTCCTAGGTATCTAATTGTTTTTGGTGCAACTGCAAATGGGATCAATTTCTTGATTCCTTTTTCTGCTGCTTTGTTATTGGTGTATAGAAATGCAACCGATTTCCAGACAGAATTTTAAATATTTTAGAAATACAATCTACAGAGTCTAGACATTTCCCAGAACCAGGAAGCACAGTTTTCCAGCTGGGTGGTATCCGGTTTTAGATCTTGTCATCACCTTCCCTCCTAGAGAGTTAGTTACTTTGTAGGCCAAAGCTTTTTCTAGAACACTGTCATTGTTGAACAGACACTTAGGATTTTAAGCGGGCATCCAAGGGAACCAGAAAGTTTTGCAATGATTTCTAAGGAAGCCTGTTTTCTCTTCAATGATGAAATCACATTGAGAGGTAATCCCTAAAAGGCAGCCATTTGTAAATTAGGAAGGAAAGGGGGAAATGTCCCTAAAAAGGAACATCAATAAGGGGCTAGGTTAATCAGAAGGAACTGGAAAAAGAGAAAAGGGGCTTTCGTGTTGTTTGTCAATTTCTGAATAAATTCTGTTACAGAAATACCGGACTCATATTCTAGTTGAAAAACAGGGAAAGGCCTTTTATTGCATGCTTAGAAGTTTGAATACACTTTCAGTAGCTCTTTGTTATCTCAAATTAAATCTTAAATTGAGCTTGTGGTTCTGTGAATTAACACCCCGGCCTTTCAGCCCTGCTGCTGAGGTCATTCAGATCTAATGGTGGAAATGGTCACAGGGTCAGCCCCCGGTCGCCACTGTATAGAAATGCCTTAATGATGCCGCCAGATGTTCGCATTCTACGGCCGGGGCGGCTGGGCAGTGGGGACTGAGGCTTGGCAATTACTGTATCCGCGGGCTGCGTGAATGAGGAACCTCACGCCATCCCACCATTCCATGTTGAAATGGGTGACAAAGATGTGAGGGAAGCCACCATTGCCTCGATATTCGCCACAGTAACCCACATCATGGGAGGCCATGGGAGAGGGGCCACCTGTCCATGTAAGCACATACATCATTCTAGAGAGATTCCATTCCTCTGACATAATAGGCATTGTTTGGTAAAACAGTCTGGCCCCCAGGGTCGGGGAGGTTACATGAATGTATGCATCGGTCCCTGCAGATACATACATTTAAAGAGAGCTGAGAACATGTCAGTGTGAAATACACAAGAATGAGCATTTTCAAGGAAGTCCTAGCTCTGCTGTTTCTCTGCCCCAGTCTCCCCCTTTAAGTGGAAATTATAATCATTGATACCCACTATAGGCCAGACACAGAGCCAGGTTTTAGATACCTTATTTCCACCTCTCTTTTGGACTAGCCATCTGAGTTCAAGTGATTTCCCCCTATTTTACAGATGGTGGAAAGGAAGCCAGAGAGCTTGTGGTAAATAGCTTTGTCAGGGGATTTGACCACAGGTCTCTCCAGGACGTTGCAGTAGATTTGTATGGAAAACACACTATGCATCAGTTGAAAGGGTAAATGAATGAAAGCTGGGATGGCTGATCCTCTAAACCAGTGAGCGCTGACACAGTTGAGCCCTAGCTGCATGCCAGAACCCTGCGCAAAGAGCTTTACATGATGACATGAGCAGCCTTTAGAGGGGAAGTGTGATGGCCAAGCCCATTTCACAGATGAAGATAGTAAAGGTCATTGGCATAAACTTACTGAGAAAGTGGTGGAGCAGAAGTCTGTGTGACTCCAGGTATGGAATTTCTAACCGCACCCCTCTGTTCTCTACATCCCACCCCCCCCATCTCCGCCAAATATCTCTGGCTTCATTTTCTAGCAGGGAGATTCCAGGGCTGAAAGAACCAGGAAAGGTAAGATCTCCTGGAACCGAGTAGAAACCATTTCCACCAGCCTGCATGGTTATTTTGGGACAGGAGCCAGGCACACCCCTGCCTTCGTAACAGGAGTGGGCTCTGGGTGGATTACTCTGCCCGAGCCAGGGGGCCAGGCTGGCTGACAGTACTGGGGACAGAGCCACAGGGGACAGAGCCAAGGGGGACATTGTCGGGTTGTGATGGGGAATTAGCTTCTGGGTGTCAGTAGGTGCAGATTGCTGCAGGCATTGGCCACTGGGAGCCCTGGCATCTCTATTACATCCTCAGGCCATGAGGCCTTAATGACACTGCTGCCAGCAATACGAGAGACATCCAGTGACAGTAGGGAGGAGGGCTGCCAGCTCATCTAATCGGAACGCCCTGCCACCAGAGGGGCCTGGGGACACCAAGGCCTGGCTCCTGATCCCTGTCACGGTCTCGGCGATGATGACAATAAAAGAGCAGCTTCCAGAGAGCAATGTGTTGACACGGGGGCCAGGTCAGAGCCAGGGCACATGTAGGAAATCTTTGCCGCATGGGAGGGGCCAGGGGCCAGAGAGAAGGGGGGCATGTTAGGAAGAATGTCTAGGCAACACCTGCCACGCACAGGGTTCTGACCTCACCAATGTCATGTTGTTGTGACCTGCGTTCCGTGGGGGGTGTATGACGTGCACAGCACTGCACTGGCCGCTTCTGATGATCACTGATGTATAATTTTATACAAGAACTTCATTTAGGGACACCTCAGTGGCTCAGTCGGCTAAGCTTCTGACTCTCGATTTCGGCCCAGGTCTTGATCTCATAATTCGTGGGATCAAGCCCCCCATCAGGCTCCGTGCTGGGAGCGCAGAGCCTGCTTGAGATTCTCTCTCCTTCTCTGCCCTTCCCCTACTCATGCTCTCTCTCTCTCTCTCTCTCAAAATAAGTAAATTTTAAAAACAATTATTAAAAAAATAATAACTTAAAACTATGCAACTTATTTATTTGGGTACTACTATGCACCAAGTGCTATTAGATACATAGATTAATAAAGAATACAGTCTATCATTATATGTCAATCCCTGACTATGCCCTTTATCAATGATACTATATTGTGCACCAATTGTATTTTATTAGTTGTGGTTACTGTCATCATCTCTCATCCTCCAGCCCTGTAAATCAGGCACTATTATTATTTCTCTTTTATAAATGAACAATTACAGTGTCCGTAGGGGACACTAAGACCTGGATTTGAAAACAAGTGATGGTCCCTGTCCTTTGAGTAGTATTTTCTGTATTCCGTATCCATACTTTCTTTTAACCCTAAATCAGATTAGAGCAGAGGTTCCCAAACTTCAGTGTGCATCAGGATTACTTGGGGGCCATTTCTCAGACCTCACCTCAATGATTTTGTAGAATTTAGTCGATCCAGGATGGGACCCAGGAATCTACATGATTAACCAGCAGCACTGGGGTCCTGATGCCGTCCATGGATGATTACATCCTGAGTACAGCTGGTCTAGAGCAGGAGTCAGCAAACTGTGGCCCGTGGGCCAAATCTGGCTGACTGCCGGTTTTTAAACAAACTGTCCTTGGAACGCACCTTTTGGTCCATAGCTTCTTTCGAGGTGCAAGAGAAGAATTGAGTAGTCCTTGCAGAGATCCACCAAGCCAACCAAATATTTACTATTACGCTTTTTACAGGAAAGAGTTGTCAACCCCTGGTCTAGAGGATTTTCTAGAGCCCAGGCTAAGGTCATTGGAATCATATGGGGCTCTAGTAGCAAAACTTAAAAATGACCTTTCCCTTAGCCTTGCACCACATTCTGTGCCCAGCGTTTTGGGATCATTGCCCATTCAATCCCCTGACAGGTTTATGGGCCACTGTCCTTCCCAGTCAAGGGAAATTGAGGCTTAGAGAGATTAAGTGTACCTTTGGGACCCATAGCGAGTGAGGGTGGGAGACAGAATCTGAACCCCAGATTCCAAAGCCCCTCCCTCCTGTCAGCATCTTTCTCTGGGTCTTTTTTTAAATGTTTGTTTATTTTTGAGAGAGAGACCACAAGCAGGGGAGGGACAGAGGATCTGAAGCTGGCTCTGTGGTGACAGCAGTGAGCCCGATGTGGGGCTCGAACTCACGAACAGGGAGATCATGACTTGAGCCGAAGTCGGATGCTCAACCTAGTGAGCCACCCAGGCGCCCCCTTTGGGTAGTTTTCTTAAGCAAACTGGTGGCACCAGAGTGACCGAGCCTCCTCAAAACACCCCCCCACCCCCACCAGCATGCTCGGTAGGCAGCGATGAAATGACATGAGGTGGGGGCTTCAGCACCAGCAATAGTAACAAAGGGGAGGCTTTAAGGAAAGAGAGGGAAAGAAGCAGGCAGATGTGTCAACTTTGTACTGATTTTTGTATCTAGATGGTAGGCAGGTGGTGTTACCGTATTTTCTCTACTTTGGGGCATATATTTCAATTTCATAATAAACATCTACCTATTTGTATATATAATCTACTTGTGTGTATGTGTATACACTTTATATAAAGTCCTAATATCATTTTGGCTGGGGTTTTCCTCTCTCTCTCTCTCTCTGTCTTTCTCTTTCTCTCTTTATCTCTCTCTCCCTCTCTGTCTCTGTCTCTCTCCGTGCCCCACCCTCTCACTTCTCTATCTCTCATTCTCTCGTATCTTCCCTGCCACCCCTGTGCTTTTTTTGTTTTTTGTTTTCTTTCATTAACAAAATGGTCGCACCAATCTGACTATTTCCCTGGCTTCCTGAAGAGGCCTGAGAATTATAGTAAACAAATTACCCATTACCGGGGAAGCCCTGTCCTCCCCCACCCAACAGATTCCCAGCATCTTCTTTCACCTCTAGGAGATATTCTCCAAGGTCACTAAATTAAGCCTTCAGACAATCGAAAAATTGAATCTCAGTACATCTATTTTCCTAACAAAATTTCCGCAGCGCCGATTGGGGCTGACAGGTGCGGCCACGCAGCTTTCTGGGCTGTTCAGGTCGATTTGGCCGAGTGGGACGGCATCAGCTTGGATTGGAGGGAACATCTGAGCAGCTCAGGGCCCCCTGGGAGTCAGAGAGTTCCTTGCCTCCTTGCCACTGTAAACGACTATTTCTGTCGTCCCCAGGGCTGCCTTTCCTCCTCTTCCTCCAGCCCCACCCTCACCCCCTGCAGCCACCAGGTCAGGCGCCTCATCTTCAATTATTTATCAAAAAGGCCATTGCAATCATTGCAAACACATTTAGGAGGATCTGGAAACCGTGTTCTTTTTGAGGACACTAATGATGCAGCCATAATCACCATCCTTGTTGGAATGGAAGGGCAGGATGTGATACTTGCCGAGTGGAGTCTGTGAGAAGGAGGGACTTAGCCCCAAGTCACCGAGGCCTCGAGGCATCGCAGCTGCCACGGCCTGGCTGATGGAGGGGCTCACGGAGGTGGGGACCACCCAGGGTTTTGAGCCGGAGGAGCGCAGCTTTCTGACTGCAGAGACTTTGGGAGTCACATCCTCTACCCAGGCTTCATTTTTTCATCCATAAGCCACGTCTTAGCCACTGCTTTCTACAAAGAACATGCATGCGCTGCTGGGGGCCTGGGACACCATCTGAAGTAGCCCGCCATGAGCCTCTAAGATGTACCTTGAAAGCTCCAGAGAAAGCCTGCATTCCACTTAAGATATCTGAGTTCATAGATGTGTAAAAACAGTGTGTTTGTTCACTTAGCTGAGAATCAAACGGATGTTCCGGGAATAAAACGGATGTCTCTCTTGCAGCTTTGAATGTCCACTGGTACCCCACCTGGGAGCTCAAGCACATGCCCCCGGCTGCACAACGCCAGCACCTTGACCTCCCCAGTAGGAGGAAGGCTGCATGCTTATTAGGTGGAGGGCCTTGGGAAGCTCACCTGACCATTCTCTTCTTGAGTTTTCTCTCATCTGCGAAGAGTGATCATAATGCTATGTACAATGTCTAAGAGCTTTGAGAGGATCAAAAAAGATAATTCTTATAAAGCCCAGGGCATAATCCCTGGTACATAATAAGCACTCAATAAATGTTAGCAAAAATAATGATTACTACAATTATATCCAGAGCTTTTATTGAGCACCTGTCTGCAAGCACTCTATGCTGAGCCCTAGAATGAAATCTTCTAGAAGATACAGGGGCTGGTGGGGCTGAGGGTGGGGAATTACCCATGGAAGGTCCTCACATTGTTGGTGCCTGTGTGACTTTTGTTTCTCAGCCGGCCTTCCCCTTGCTTATGGTCATAGCTGTCTGCACTCTTTCGTTCTCTTCTTCCTAGATTTGTGTCATCTTTGTAGCAGTTACCTATTGCTGCCCAACAAATGACCCAACAGCTTTATTGGCTTAAAACAATAAATGTTTAGAATCTTATAATTTCTATGGGTCAGAGATGAGGGAGAAGCTTAGGTCTGTAATTCTGGCTTGGGGTCCCTCAAGGGACTACAGTCAAGTTGTTGGCTGGGGTTGTAGCCTCTGAAGACCTGATGGGGCTGGAGGTGTTACATCCAAGATGGCGCACGCATGTGGCTTTTGGCAGCTGGCTTCCGTTCTTCACCACATGGACCTTTCATAGGGCTGCCTGAGGAGCCGGCCGAGTGAGTGATGTCAGAGACAGCGCAAGGAGCGGGCTACCGGGCCTTGTAGACATCAGTCTGGGACATCACACACTGTCAAGACGCTGTAACGTCAGCTACATTCTGTTCATTGGAAATGGGCCAGTAAAGTCCATCTTTAAGGAAAGGGGAACCTGGACCCACCATCTGGAGGGAGAGATTATCAAGGAGCTTGTGGGCTTATGTTTAAATCGCCATGATCTGCCACTTCATTTCTCCCCGGTTCTCTTGAACACCTGGCTGTTTCACTGCTTCTGCTCTTGGGAAAGGCACACACTGTGGGAAAATGCAGCTGCTTCTTCCCTCGGGGTCGGAAGAGTCGTCTCACCCTTTCTGGGGTTGTCGTGACTGGAGAAAAGACAGCCCTCAGGAACCATCTGTAACAGTGCGGTCAGAAGGGCCAGCAGGGGAGTGGAGGAGGTAACTTTGTCGTGGGAACCTTGAACTCTCCCCATCATATCAGAGAACTCGTCCGCAGACACACTGCCTCCATTTATAATCATTACAGCCCTGGCTTTTGAACTCACCAATTTTGTTTGCTTCTTTTTCCCCCTGAGAGCAAGAAACCTGCCTTGAAGAATGACTGCCTTGGACAGTGTGGTAGGCACCCTCATCAGTGTCTTCTACCGAGCGGTGGTAGGATACAGGAAAATAAAGTGACCAGAGTCAGCATTTTCTCTCTGTCTCTTTGTTTTAAATTTATTTTTTATTTTTGTTTTTGAGTGAGAGAGAGAGAGAGAGAGAGAGCACGGGGAAGGCGCAGAGAGAGAGGGAGAGAGAGACAATCTCAGTCTCCATACTGTCAGCACAGAGCCCAGCATGGGGCTCTATCCCATGAACAGTGAGATCGTATCCTGAGCCAAAATCCAGAGTCAGATGCTTAACCAGTGGAGCCACCCAGGTGTGCCTCTCTCTCTCTCTCTCTCTCTCTCTTTTAACACCAATCCTCAACTCATACCCTTTCCTATACACTGCTTTTTCCTCCAGTGGAGCCCTGATTCTCTCTTTACTTAGCAACCTGGCCATTTCTTCTCTCCTTGCCTCCTATCCCTCCTCATTCTTCTTCACTGGGAGGAAAGAAGATTGGGGCACAGAACCTTCAACATGGGTAACTGTAAACATATTAGGCTCTCCCTTCCTGGGTCTGATGTTCCATAACTTCTCTTCTGTTCCTTTACTGCACATGTGTTCCTTTCTCCGGTGAGTTTCTGGCATGTGCCTAAGAATCTGCAACATAAGTATGTGCTTAGAGTTTTCATGACAGTTTACTGAGCAGTATTATTCCCTCTCTCCATCCTCTGTAAAAATTGGGTATGAATATGCCCATTTTGCATTTGGCAAAACTAAGGTTTAAGATGGTCCAGGAAGTTGCCCAGAATCAGATGCAGCTCAGAAGTGAAATAGGTGGCCCTCCCGCCAGAGTCTGCTGGCTCGTATGTTTCATGTTTTTCCTGCAGTATCGTATGGGCGGAATATAAGCCCCTTGATCCCGGGTACTATGCCTCATTCTGCTTTGTAGCCCTGGGCCTTTTGCCTCCGTGTCTTGTGCATATTAGGGATTTGGAACATCTCAAGTGAATGAGCGAATGCGTGAATGATTCAAGCCATCAGTCAAATTGAGACACTGTGCACACATGCATCCCAGAGTTCGGTGCCCGCATGTGCTTCCGTTAAGGAAGTCTGCAAGTTAGTATTATGAAGTCCAGGAAGACCAAAGATGCCGTGGCCTGAATAACAACGGGATGCAAACACTTCCCTCTTCTCGTAAATCTTGTAAATCAGTGTTGTCTGTGCCGAGCGGGGCCCGTGTGCTGTGGCGGCAGACACCGAGAGGCCCAGAAGGCTGATCTGGGACAGCGTCCCCGTTGAACACTGTCCTGTGCTAAGTCTGCACAATATTTAAATAAGGGGTTAATTTATAAAGTGAGCTACAGGAAAGTTTCCAGGACGGCTGTGCGCGTGTCTCATAAATCGGCACAAATTGAATCTAGCTTTCTGTACCCGTCAGCTCCTAGGTAAACCAAAATTTATTGGGAGGTGTAGAGGATGCCATCCAAAGAAACATAGGAAATGAGGAAAGTGTGTCCTCAGGAGGTCAGTAAACAAAGCATCAAGGCTGTCAGACGCAACGAGGGTCTGACACGTCAAATCCCTGATGCTGAGGGTTCGGAAGTACAGCATGGTTTGTTGCAGACGGAGACTGGGTTCCAGAAAACCTTGTTCTTTTCCTGAACATTCCTCTGACTTCTTAATGGACTAAAGATTTTGTGTATCATGGGGAGAATTCATGGTCTGGAGGGTGTGCAGACAAAGAGGAATGCCAATCTCCGTGTTTTGCACGTATCAAATTACACAACTGGTTTGGCCAGATCCAAAAATGTTATGCAGCATCAAAATAGGAAGCTTTAGTTTGTATTATTATAATGACTATTTATAACAATCAAGTATGCCTACTGCACCAGTCAGAGCAATTGGTCTCGCAGTTCGTATTTATAGGGGACCTGCCATGAGCCAGACCCTGTGGTGAGAGGGCTTCACAAACTTTATTTTCAGTCTTTTCAAGGACCTGGTCGTTTCAGGAGTTCTGAAGGGGGGTCGTTAATGTGGTTAATGTGCCCATTTTACAGAGAGGAAAGTGAAACTCCAAACATGAAACCCAAGGATCTTTGCCAATATAAGGGTTTGAGACCACATATCTCCAAAAGCTCTTCTTTGAATTCTTCTTTTCATTTTCCAATATTGCCTCTTTTTTTCACACTACTGTTATTATGCTAGGAAGTAAGTGCCTGCATTCTGGTAAAAGGCCTCTGCCTGGCCAAATTATTGAACACTTTAATCTGGCATTTATTCTATTAGCTACAACATTCAAAGTGATGTGCAAAATACCCTAGTTGTGCTCTAAAGTCTACATGTTAATACCTATCAAATCCTCCTGAAGGGGACCAGCGACAAACATGGCTTTAAAAGGGAAGCATCCTTGGGGGACCTGGGTGGCTCAGTCGGTTAAGTGTCCAATTCTCGATTTAGGCTCAGGTCACGATCTCATGGTTCGTGAGTTCAAGGCCCACATATCAGGATCTGCACTGACAGAGTGGAGCCTGCTTGGGATTCTCTTTCTCTCCTCTGTTTCTCCCCCACTTGGATGTGCATGCACATGTTCTCTCTTTCTCTCTCTCAAAATAAATAAAATTTTTAAAACACTTTTGAAAAACAAAAAGGAAGCATCCTTTAAAATATGAAGCATCCCTGAGCATATTAAAGCATCCCTGAAGCATGTATATGGTGAAGAAAGAGAAGGTGGGGTTAAGTTAGACACATCACGAAATCAGACAATCTGGGCACTTAAGAATGTTCACGTGGTTTTTCATGCACAAGACAGCTTAGGACCTGATAGCAGTCCTATTGGCTAGACCAATTATTATGACTGCATCTTTTTAAAAAAGTGTTTAAATATTTTTAAAAATTTATTTCTGAGAGCAAGTGAGATGGAGCATGATCAGGGGAGGGGCAGAGAGAGGGAGACACAGAATCTGAAGTAGGTTCCAGGCTCTGAGCTGTCAGCACAGAGCCTGACATGGGGCTCGAACCCACAAATGGTGAGATCATGACCTGAGCTGAACTCGGACGCTTAACCAACTGAGCCACCCAGGTGCCCCCTGGCTGCGGCTTATACAGGGAGAAACAGGAAAGCTAAGTGACTTGTCTAAGGGCACATGACAGCTCTGGGATTCATCCTTCAGTAGTCTGACTTCATGAAGAGGTGGGCACAGTGGACCAGAAGGAGAAATTAACATGGGGGAAAAAAATCGCATTGCCAAAGTATTGCCAGGAGGCATTTAGAAAAATCTCTCGGGCTTCTTTTAATAAGAACGAGGCGAAATTCAAATCTGAGGTAATTCCGTTTTCTTAGTTTTTTTGTTTCTGACTTTTCAGGATCTCAGTTAAATCCTCAGATATATTTGAGACGATCAGCGAGAAAGCATAAAATCATGTTTTTACCTACGCTGCCCTCCTTCAAAGCCTTGTTATTCTTGTTCCCTTTGATGTATTTCAACTCCAAAATACACTGTGACATGAAAATTGTGTATTCAGATTGTCGTATTGATTTGCTGAGAAAGTGACCTTGTATGCATACATGAAAATGAAGAGATCTATACCGCCCGGCTTCTTCTTTGTAAGGGTATGGGGACAGCCGCGGATAACAGGCATGTTTCCCACCTAACTTTGCTCTTCCTTCACGCAGACTGAGAGCCCCCAGGGAGGGCCTCTGGCGAGGGTGTGTAGGTGTGGCCCCTGTCAGGACGCTGGTCGCTGGTGGAGGACGGATGTGGGGGCTGGAGCTGGGCGTTGCATTTCCAAAAGCCCATGGCCCTGGCCAGACATCGGAGGTTCTCTTTGCGATTTGCTCAGTGGCTTCCACGGCACTGGATTTTCCTTTTGGTAATTCACCCCAGGTTACACCGCCACCAACCCTGCTGAACGACCGCGTTCTCCCCTGCGGGGAGGAGGGGTGCCACTGTGGTGTTTTCAGCTGCCGCTGCTGTGATCAACAGGTCACACGTGTGGGTGGGAAGGGAAGGGAAGAGCATTCCTGACCTCGGGCGCTACACGAGGGCCTTGCAAGCGCACTGCCTCATTTAATCCTCCAAACAACCCTTGAAGTGGGTGGCATTGGGCCACTCGCCGCTACGGAAAGTGAGATGCAGGGATATTCTAGCAGCTCGCCTAAGGTCAGGCAGCTTGTAAGTGGCAGAGATGAGGCTGGAACTCAAGAGTTTTGATCTAAATTTCGGTCTACTTAATAATTCTGTGCATCCGAAGCCCCTGCGGTTTGGATGCCTCATCAAGAGACTGAGATGAAATAGAATTTCTTAGCTTAAGGAGACAAGCAGTAGCTGGGCCTTTGCTGAGCACGTTTTCTTCCCCCAGAATCAGGGGTTAGCCGGAAGAGAGAGAGACAGAAGGTGAAGTGCAGGGGAGGAGAGAAAGGGGATAGTGGAGGTTGTCTCCCAGAATATAAATGCTACTTCTTCATCCCACACGGCAGAAGCCAGAGCCCAGCGTATATTAACGAGAAGTTCCAGAATCACAAATTGCTCCTTGCTACTGAGGCACGGAGGGAGGAGAAGAAGAAGACGAGGAGAGAAAAAAAGAAAGCCAGCACATGCAAACTTAAAAAATGGAGAGCTGTATGTAAATGGCTTTTATTATCGCTGCTGGGCTGCGCTGGAAGACTTGAGCTGTGTAAAATGCCACTTGGTCTTATCAGGGGTCACGGAGATTACCTTTCAGCGGGAGTTTCATTTTCATTTCTTCCAACACTTGGAGAAGCGAGCGAGGCAGTGACTCCTTTATTTCCTAATCCTCGCCAGCAACTCGCTTCTTCTTCTGTGTTTTGTGTCATTCTGTATGATACTGCATCAAGGCAATTCATGACAACAGTGGAACCAAAAGCAATTTAAGTCAAAAATGGACAAATATGGATGTCATTTATAAGGCTTGTTCAAAGGCCTTTGACATCACTCAAAGCCTGAACACTTCTCAGGAGTGAGATGCTTTTTTTTTCCCCCAGCCACGCAAGATTGGAGATTTAATACAGACGGCTCAGTGAGGTGTCTGCCTGCTTCTTGCCTAGAAACCAGTTCTTGGGGAAGCGAGTGTTTTGTAAATACCAAGAAGGAGGGAGAAAAAGATTGAGTGATTAGGAACCAGTGAATTTTCAGGGTGAACTTACGTTTATCATTTTGATTCATTGGCAAGGAGAATAGCCACATGGATCACATGTTTGGGCATATCACGCCCGAGGCACGGCATTACAAGGCTGCTACATTTAATTTAGTTAATACTCATAATCAAAGTACATAGACACATCCGTAAATATAAGGGCAAGTTTTATTGTCCCCCTTTTACAGATGAGAAAACTGAGACTCAGAGATCTAATCAAGTGCACAAGAAACACTTCCCTTAAGTTGGAGAATTCACTCCGAGTGGCTCCAAAGTTCTTTTTACTACAGCATACTCTAGATTCGAGAATGACTGGCAAAAGTAGAAACCAGAAGTCCTATGTTGGCCATGCCCCTTTCTTTCTGTGTCTGGGGTTGTGGGGAAGGCAGGTGACTTGGGAGCCTCCTTGTTGGACTCCATGGGGCTGTGCTTTGGAAAATAGCTTTTCATGTTCTGTGGATTTACAGAATCAGAGGAGAGCAGCTCAGGGAGCCACAGGCCACCACGAACAAAGCCAAGTGTCGTCAGAAAGTGGTTAGTTTGGCCATGGCACTGCAGAGCGACAGAAACCCATCACAAACCCCCGAGGTCAAGGAGCACCTCTCAGAGGAAGAGGAGACTTTACTGGTTCCTAGAGATTGAATAATAGAGACAACTCAAGGAACAATTCTATCTTATAATAGTGAGGCTTCACACATACACACAGTATTTCCTTTGGCTGCAAAAGAATTATAGATGAATGAAAAACAAAAATCAGTCTCAGAGGGTTCCATACTGTATGAGTTCTGTTACATAATACTCTTGAAATGACAAATTTATAGAAATGGAGAACAGATTAGGATTGCCGGGGGGTCAAGGGGAACAGCAGTGGTAAGTGGTGTGGCTATAAAGGGCACCATGAGGGACTCGGCAAGGTGGATATGGTCCCTGTATTGACTGTAGTGATGTCGCTTTCCTGGTTGTGATGTGCCGCTATTATTCTGCCAGACAGTGCCATTGGGGGCATCTAGGCACAGGAGACCTGGGGCTTCTGTATTATTTCTCACAACTGCATGCAAATGTACACTTACCTCAAAATTAAACTGTTGACTTCACAAAGCTGTAGAGCGTTTGGAAAAAGAATTTAACAAGAAGAAAATTTAAATCCCTCATGAGCCCTCCACCCAGAAAGTCACCATATCCACTTTGTTTTGGTCTCTGTCTCCTTCCCTCTCTCCTGTTCATACTTATAAAATGGAGAGGTTTTAAAATATAGTTTCACCTTGTCTGACTCCAGGCTTGGTAACACTGAACCTTTGCGTCTTCTCAGGGAGGTCTGAAGGCTAAGTTTAAACCTGCTGGTTTGGCATTGATTTTGATGCACAGACAGTAATGAGGCTCCCCCTCCAAGTTGCTGAGGAGTTGTGCATAAGGGATGGATGCATTTTATGAGCAGAGCTGCAATCATCTCCACCCCCACCCCCAACCCCCAATCACTAATAGGTGTTAAGATTTTGCAATAACTATTACTTATGACTGTTAATTGAATTGAATCCCAGATTGTCAGGACATGTTTATTTTCTCATTTTAATTTCTCTGACTTCTCACAGTTATGGAGGGGGGAGGGTGCACAGAAGAGTAAGGTTAGGTTAGGGGGGAGGGCAACATATGATATATGTAATCTACATCCCTGGTTGATGTTCCTGCCAAATGTCATGCTAGGCTAGGGACAATAAAATGGGGCCAAGGAAGAGGTGGAGGGGGGCGTCTCGAACCACCCAGCTCCCAGTAGCACCCTCACCCCCACCCATGGTGTACTGCAGATCATTTCTCCAGGTGTCTTTGCTTCCACGTCTCTTGAGACTACCTACCCCGAGGTGCTGGCTTCATGTCTAGGCAAGTAAAAGCAGAAAACTTAAATTATCTTGCTTTTATTACCTCTTATTAGCTGAGTGACTCGGGCAAGTTCCTTCATTTGCTGACCCTTCGTCCCTTGCCTCTCTGAGCTTCAGTCTCTTCATCTTTCAGTAGAACCAATCAATTACTGGGTGTTTGGAAGTTCAAATGGGTTGACACATGTGAACATGCTTCGCACATACACAGTTGTGTACAAAAGTAAGTGATCGTCGTTGTGGGATGGAAGGGTCCCATTGTCTACCCTGCCTCCCAGATGACCCTCATTGTGTGCTTGTGGAATCTTTTTTTAATGTAAGATAATTACCATCACTAATCCTGACTACACATTCCTAAGTCTGTGATGCTTCACAAAGTCTTGAACCTCTCTGGGCCTTGCTTTTCTCATCTCTTGTTCTTATTTTAAAGAGAGATTGTCGTGTGGATTAGGTGGGAGGAGCTGTAAAGCATAACACATAATAAGGACTCAGTACATCTTTGATTGATGAATTCAATAATCCTCTAAACAGTTAATCCAAAAGAGCTCAAGGCTGTACAGTATGGTGACAACAAAAAGGGGTGGATGGTAGCATGGCATGGTACCACTCCTAAATGAGGCATGTCATTCCGTCTTTCTCTGGAGCCAGTGGTGTATTTTGCATTGTCCATATCCGCATTAAGCAGGATTCCTGTACAGCCAGTCTCGAAGCTCGCTGTCTAACCTAGTGCCTCCCTACCTGTAACGTGCCTACGATCACTCAGGGCCCCGGGATCTTGTTAAATGCAAATTCTGGTTTAGTAGGTCTGGGTGGGGCCCCGCAAGTCTGTGCTTCTTACAAATGAGCTCCCAGGTGATGCCACCGTTATTACTCCAAGGACCGCACTTTGAGTAGCAAAGGTCTAGATGTAGCTGTCACGAGAGGCAGCACTGCCTGCTAGGGAACCTTTTAGAAATTTGTGGAGGCATTTTTGGTGCTCTTTGGCATTTAGTTTCTAGAGTCCATAACTCCATCTTGTGATTCTGTGGACAGTGCAAAACAATAAAGAATTGTCCACATCCTGTTAACACCCATGTGCCATTAGACCTTCGTGTCAGTGAAAAACTTGTTTGCAGCGATTTGAACCCAGAATTCGCTCTGCTTTGCACAGAAACACAATGTGTACTGATTTTCCTAGAAATGCAAGGACCTCCTAAATCAAGGGAAGGTTGTACTGTGTTTTATTTAAAACTGTACTGAGATTTGGTCACCATCTTGAAAATTCAGGTCTCAAAGTAGTGAGTCAATATAACATGTGAATTGTCTACATTTATAGCTGTTGGTGAATATATACATATATACTCATGGTGACTAAGCCGTGCAGTGGAGCTGCCCCCCACCGGCTCATGTGAACAGACTTTGCCCATCGCTTCCCAAATCTGCATTCCATGGTGTTGTGTTGGTAGCATGAGACTGACTGTGGTGAAAATATTTACACCATGGAAACTGGCAAATGCTGCCAATCTGGGTTATACGTGTGTGTGTGTGTGTATGTGTGTGTGTGTGTGTGTGTGTGTGTGTGTTTCTTTCCAGGCTTAAAAGGTAGTTACCAGGGCACCTGGGTGGCTCAATCAGTTGAGCATCTAACTCTTGATTTTTGGCTCAGGTCATGATCCCAGAGTTGTGGGGTTGAGCCCCATGTCAGGCTCCAAGCAGAGTGTGGAGCCTACTTGAGATTCTCTCTTTCCCTCTCCTGCCACTACCTCTCACATACTCTCTCTAAAATTAAAAAATAAAATAAGGTGTTCTTACCAATACACTACTATGTCTGTGTAAAATATATATTTAGTCCTTATTTCAAAATGCCAAATATAAAGAGTACATGTCAACACAATTCTGATGAAGTTTGATCTGGGTTTTTTGGATTCAAGAAACAACAGGTGCAAACATCTGACTTTCATTATGGGCTTCTGGTATCAACTTGCCCTTTGTAAAATGCCTATTTTGGGGGGCGCCTGGGTGTCTTAGTCACTGAATCATCCAACTCTTGGTTTCATCTCAGGTCATGGTATCGAGGTTTGTGAGTTCAAGCCCTGCATCGGGCTCTGTCCTGACAGCTCAGGGCCTGCTTGGGATTCTCTCTCTCCCTCTGTCTCTGCCCTTTCCCCACTCACTCTCACGCTTTTCTCAAAATGAATAAATAAAAACTTAAATAATAATAATAAAATGCATATTATCCGTTTTTTTCTTCTTTATTTTATAGTTAGGACATTATATTCCCTTTCTGTTAATTATGTGTGTGGATAGGTTTGTTATTCATTAACATCATTTCAGGACCTTAATAAGGAGTTATAGAATATTTCTTTTAAAATGAGGATATTGGGTCTCTGGGCTTAAGCAGCACTATCTAATTAACCTCCAGGCAGGGCCTACAGACATGGTGGAGAGCCAGGTCGCCTCTTGGGGAGAAGGGGTGTAAGCGTTGCATTCTAAAGCCAAGTCCTAATTGGCATCTCCCCTTCAAGGTGCCCAGAAGTGTGTTGTAATCTGGGATTAGAATGAGCAGTGGCATGTCTCCTAAAATAATCCAAGGGGAGTTGATTCTAAACAGATTCAGCAGTGCCGGCACTGAGGAAGAGGAGGAAGTGGGGGGGGGGGGGGCNGCATTCTAAAGCCAAGTCCTAATTGGCATCTCCCCTTCAAGGTGCCCAGAAGTGTGTTGTAATCTGGGATTAGAATGAGCAGTGGCATGTCTCCTAAAATAATCCAAGGGGAGTTGATTCTAAACAGATTCAGCAGTGCCGGCACTGAGGAAGAGGAGGAAGTGGGGGGGGGGGGGGCCAGGGGCCA